>NC_135763.1:26915811-27221288 GCF_052425735.1 Oculina patagonica | reverse complement strand
GTTTTTACAACGGTTACTTAACGGAAACGTGAATTTCCGCAAAAGGAAATTTAAGTAACCGTTGCGGGAAACACGTGTATACGTCACGTTTCCGCAGTTGCGGCGTCGCTTAAACGCATCACTTAAACGCGTGTATCCGTTAAGTTTACGTTTTGCGTAATCTCGTGCAACAGACGCGTTTCCGCAGTTCGTAAGTATGGCGGACACGCAATAATCATGTTTCCGCAGCTCGTAAATTCGGCGGACACGCAATATTCCGCTAGGTTTCCGACATACGGAAAGTGAAAAATAATAAGAACCGTCAAGTTTCCGCAGCTCGTAAATCAGGAGTATATACATAATGACCCAGATGGTTTAGATCAAAATGCTATTGTCCTAATCTTGGAAGGCCGACAACTACGAAAACTTTATTATTTGTGAAATATTGCGTAAATTAAACGTGGCCGCCAAATAAAGCGAGCTGATTTCCACGTGTTCTTTTCTTTCGGATTGGAGAATTACAAGTATGTATACAAGTAACACTCATTTTAAGTGGTAATTCATTTTATTTCGTAAGTAAGAGAATGTCTAAGTAAATCTACGAACTACAGTATAATCCTTTCTTGAAACAAACGTGTTGCTTGCTGACTATTACATTTGAAAGCATTCAAACTAAGTATTGTTCTTTAAATGCAGCAATGCCTTGTGATTGAACTAAAATTTCTGTTGCTGTCCGTTAAATGTGATTCGTTTGAGGAAACTTAGTTGTCAATCCTCGTCTTTCCTCTCTCTTGCTTTCTTTGACGTTCGTGAATTATTCTTGTCCTGTGGTGATGGATTTGACTTCTTGACGATTATTTCAGGTCTAAAGACAAGATTAAATAGGATTATAAACAGAGATATTTTGCTTAACTCATACTACTTTTTCATTTGATGGGAGGATCTGTTTTGTAACATGGAAATACAGACATGGCTTTAAGGAGGCTAACAACGGTTTCCAGCACTTGTTAGCTCTTGAACTTTGATAGGTCAGTACAACGAAACTTAAACAGTTGCTGCTACAGTAATGATATCAAACCAATGTCCAATCATCGCTGAACAAGTTACGGTAATTTTCTTGACATCACTGGTTACCATAACAACAGTATTACCAGTAAAAACACCCTTTATTTTCCCTTTAAGCGCTTATAACTCAAGAACGAGTCCAGTGACCCCCATTTTTATCACTGAATAATGATCAGCATATTTGGATACAACTTTTTGCAAAGTTAAAAAAAATTCTCTGGAGCCGTTTCAGAGCCACCTTAATAATTTAAGGTGGCTCTGAAACGGCTCCAGAGAATTTTTTGTGTTGAAAAAAAAACTGTGTTTTTAACAGGTTATACCATTGCTATGGTTACAGTGATGTCAAGAAAAAATCACAATTTATTTATCAATGATTGGGCATTACAGTGGAACCCCGATATAACGATATGCCAAGGGGGCAGTAAAATTAAATCGTTATATTGAGGAATCGTTATATCGGGGTTCCTTCCCATACATTTTACTATTGCCGGGACATAACATATTCATCGTTATATCGGGAATATCGTTATATCGAAGATCGTTATATCGGGGTACCACTGTAGTTTGATACAATTTTTGTAGCAGTAACCGATAAATGTGTTGTAGCACTGACCCATCAAATTATGAGAGCTGGAAAGTGCTGAAAGCTGTTGTGAGCCTCCCTAAATTTTTGCGCTGTCTAGGTAATCATTTGACTCTGATAAATACATGTAGGTGCTTCGTTTATACATTCCAAGATATTGCTCATCTTAACACGCAAGGAACTGATCATTATTTTGGAGGGGTGTAGGATGGATATGATTGAGTAGGGATTTGATAGATTCACTGAAGACCTTGTAACAATCATAAATACCAAGCTTTCTGACTTACAACCACCCATACCATCCCCTGGAAATTATAAGTGCTGCAAAAGACCACATACCTTTTAACTACACATAAAAATGGCTGGAAGGAAGTTGAACATACAATGTAACTATGGTTGTTATTGAAGGTATATCGGTTTTTGAAACCAAAACACTGCTACAATGTAGGGGTGACTTGATGCAGCATATTATTGGAAGTGTTGTTTTACATGTACCATCTCAGTTGAAACTCTATACTTTAGGTACGAATACACAGAAACAGTAGTACCCCAGTAACTCGAACTGGGATAACTCGAACAACCCCGCTAACTCGAACTAACTTCCATTTCCCTTGGATTTGACCCCACTTTTCAGTCATTTTTACTCGGTTAACTCGAACTTGGATAACTCGAACCCCCCCCCCCCCCCTAACTCGAACTAAATTTTGTTTCCCTTAACAAAATTTGGGTCAAATTTACCCTGATAACTCGAATTCTGGTTCTTGCAACTCACCACAGTTGCCCATTGATTAGAGCAGCCAATTTTCCACTTTTATCATAACAATGTATGGTTGTGCAATTTGCACTGTACTGTATACTGAAGTGCTAAAAAATCAGTAAACTGTCAATTATTAACTTGAAAAAATAAATATTCAATCGACCCTGCTGCGACTGCAGTAGGGGATGGGCTGGTAGGGCTACAAAATGTAGCTGCATATGATATGAAAAATGTATGAATTTTACCACTCGAAAGTATAAATTTGTAATTAAACGTGTTTGTTTGACTTGAAGTTGACGAGATTTATAAGCCATACATGTACCACTTTAAAATGGTCTTTGCAGTCCATGAGCAAACATCCTTAAAAATTTTGAATGTTTAGAGACTCCTTGTAGACGATCTTTATCCTGATTATTATAAAGTCTTATGACTTTTACATGTAGGTACCTACCTTAACATTTTCCTTCCAGAAACTCCTCCAGTTTCTTATACTTGAGTAATTTCCTTGACTTCTTCATGCTCACTATACTCCAAAATGGCTCACAGCAATAAAGCATAATAAAGACAAAAAAAAGTGTCAGACAATTACATGTACAAAATAATATGAAATGATTGTGCCATTTTTCCATTCGGAGATATCTATATTCATATACAATGTTACTTTTATATATGTACTATGGGTGGCCCTATTTGTACAATTGGGCATTGTTTGGATAATGCAAATTCAGTTTCCAGCTCAGTTGCAGATAGCACTGTACACATTGTACAGTACATGAAAGGCTGTCATAATTTGTGACTTTCCTATAAATTACATGTACAGTGTATGTGCATGTACATTGGAACAAGTAAACTTTTCACCCACTCAAAAGTAAAGGCACATCCCACTGAAACCATGGGCGGCACACTTGAGTCAATGAATCGTGTTCGCAAAAGTAAAAAATCTATCAAAAGCTGTTAATAATTCGAAAACTCAAAAACATATAGTTGTGAAAAACTATCATTGTTCTTTTCCTGTGCTATGACAATTCTGCCTCCCATAAAATGTTGTAATAAAAATCTAATATCATTAAAACAAGTGATTTTTTCACCCACTCAGAAATGGGTAAAAGGCCTTCCCACTGAAACCATGGGCGGCACACTTGAGTCAATGAATCATGCTCGCGAAAGTCAAAAATCTATTAAAAGCTGTAAATAATTTGCAACTCAAAAACATATAGTTGTGGAAAACTATCATTGATCCTTTCCTGTGCTATGACAATTCTGCCTCTTATAAAATGTTGTATTAAAAATCTAATATCATTGAAACAAGTGATTTTTTTCACCCACTCAGAAATGGGTAAAAGGCCTTCCCACTGAAACCATGGGCGGCACACTTGAGTCAATGAATCATGCTCGCGAAAGTCAAAAATCTATTAAAAGCTGTCAATAATTCGCAACTCAAAAACATATAGTTGTGGAAAACTATCATTGATCCTTTCCTGTGCTATGACAATTCTGCCTCCCATAAAATGTTGTAATAAAAATCTAATATCATTGAAACAAGTGATTTTTTCACCCACTCAGAAATGGGTAAAAGGCCTTCCCACTGAAACCATGGGCGGCACACTTGAGTCAATGAATCATGCTCGCGAAAGTCAAAAATCTATTAAAAGCTGTTAATAATTCGCAACTCAAAAACATATAGTTGTGGAAAACTATCATTGATCCTTTCCTGTGCTATGGCAATTCTGCCTCCTATAAAATGTTGTATTAAAAATCTAATATCATTGAAACAAGTGATTTTTTCACCCACTCAGAAATGGGTAAAAGGCCTTCCCACTGAAACCATGGGCGGCACACTTGAGTCAATGAATCATGCTCGCGAAAGTCAAAAATCTATTAAAAGCTGTTAATAATTCGCAACTCAAAAACATATAGTTGTGGAAAACTATCATTGATCCTTTCCTGTGCTATGACAATTCTGCCTCCCATAAAATGTTGTAATAAAAATCTAATATCATTAAAACAAGTGATTTTTTCACCCACTCAGAAATGGGTAAAAGGCCTTCCCACTGAAACCATGGGCGGCACACTTGAGTCAATGAATCATGCTCGCGAAAGTCAAAAATCTATTAAAAGCTGTTAATAATTCGCAACTCAAAAACATATAGTTGTGGAAAACTATCATTGATCCTTTCCTGTGCTATGGCAATTCTGCCTCTTATAAAATGTTGTATTAAAAATCTAATATCATTGAAACAAGTGATTTTTTCACCCACCCAGAAATGGGTAAAAGGCCTTCCCACTGAAACCATGGGCGGCACACTTGAGTCAATGAATCATGCTCGCGAAAGTCAAAAATCTATTAAAAGCTGTTAATAATTTGCAACTCAAAAACATATAGTTGTGGAAAACTATCATTGATCCTTTCCTGTGCTATGACAATTCTGCCTCCCATAAAATGTTGTAATAAAAATCTAATATCATTAAAACAAGTGATTTTTTCACCCACTCAGAAATGGGTAAAAGGCCTTCCCACTGAAACCATGGGCGGCACACTTGAGTCAATGAATCATGCTCGCGAAAGTCAAAAATCTATTAAAAGCTGTAAATAATTTGCAACTCAAAAACATATAGTTGTGGAAAACTATCATTGATCCTTTCCTGTGCTATGACAATTCTGCCTCTTATAAAATGTTGTATTAAAAATCTAATATCATTGAAACAAGTGATTTTTTCACCCACTCAGAAATGGGTAAAAGGCCTTCCCACTGAAACCATGGGCGGCACACTTGAGTCAATGAATCATGCTCACGAAAGTCAAAAATCTATTAAAAGCTGTAAATAATTTGCAACTCAAAAACATATAGTTGTGGAAAACTATCATTGATCCTTTCTTGTGCTATGACAATTCTGCCTCTTATAAAATGTTGTATTAAAAATCTAATATCATTGAAACAAGTGATTTTTTCACCCACTCAGAAATGGGTAAAAGGCCTTCCCACTGAAACCATGGGCGGCACACTTGAGTCAATGAATCATGCTCGCGAAAGTCAAAAATCTATTAAAAGCTGTTAATAATTCGCAACTCAAAAACATATAGTTGTGGAAAACTATCATTGATCCTTTCCTGTGCTATGGCAATTCTGCCTCTTATAAAATGTTGTATTAAAAATCTAATATCATTGAAACAAGTGATTTTTTCACCCACCCAGAAATGGGTAAAAGGCCTTCCCACTGAAACCATGGGCGGCACACTTGAGTCAATGAATCATGCTCGCGAAAGTTAAAAATCTATTAAAAGCTGTTAATAATTCGCAACTCAAAAACATATAGTTGTGGAAAACTATCATTGATCCTTTCCTGTGCTATGACAATTCTGCCTCCCATAAAATGTTGTAATAAAAATCTAATATCATTAAAACAAGTGATTTTTTCACCCACTCAGAAATGGGTAAAAGGCCTTCCCACTGAAACCATGGGCGGCACACTTGAGTCAATGAATCATGCTCGCGAAAGTCAAAAATCTATTAAAAGCTGTTAATAATTCGCAACTCAAAAACATATAGTTGTGGAAAACTATCATTGATCCTTTCCTGTGCTATGGCAATTCTGCCTCTTATAAAATGTTGTATTAAAAATCTAATATCATTGAAACAAGTGATTTTTTCACCCATCCAGAAATGGGTAAAAGGCCTTCCCACTGAAACCATGGGCGGCACACTTGAGTCGATGAATCATGCTCGCGAAAGTTAAAAATCTATTAAAAGCTGTTAATAATTTGCAACTCAAAAACATATAGTTGTGGAAAACTATCATTGATCCTTTCCTGTGCTATGACAATTCTGCCTCCCATAAAATGTTGTAATAAAAATCTAATATCATTAAAACAAGTGATTTTTTTCACCCACTCAGAAATGGGTAAAAGGCCTTCCCACTGAAACCATGGGCGGCACACTTGAGTCAATGAATCACGCTCGCGAAAGTCAAAAATCTATTAAAAGCTGTAAATAATTTGCAACTCAAAAACATATAGTTGTGGAAAACTATCATTGATCCTTTCTTGTGCTATGACAATTCTGCCTCTTATAAAATGTTGTATTAAAAATCTAATATCATTGAAACAAGTGATTTTTTCACCCACTCAGAAATGGGTAAAAGGCCTTCCCACTGAAACCATGGGCGGCACACTTGAGTCAATGAATCATGCTCACGAAAGTCAAAAATCTATTAAAAGTGTAAATAATTTGCAACTCAAAAACATATAGTTGTGGAAAATATCATTGATCCTTTCTTGTGCTATGACAATTCTGCCTCTTATAAAATGTTGTATTAAAAATCTAATATCATTGAAACAAGTGATTTTTTCACCCACTCAGAAATGGGTAAAGGCCTTCCCACTGAAACCATGGGCGGCACACTTGAGTCAATGAATCATGCTCGCGAAAGTCAAAAATCTATTAAAAGCTGTAAATAATTTGCAACTCAATAACATATAGTTGTGGAAAACTATCATTGATCCTTTCTTGTGCTATGATAATTCTGCCTCTTATAAAATGTTGTATTAAAAATCTAATATCATTGAAACAAGTGATTTTTTCACCCACTCAGAAATGGGTAAAAGGCCTTCCCACTGAAACCATGGGCGGCACACTTGAGTCAATGAATCATGCTCGCGAAAGTCAAAAATCTATGAAAAGCTGTAAATAATTCGCAACTCAAAAACATATAGTTGTGGAAAACTATCATTGATCCTTTCCTGTGCTATGACAATTCTGCCTCCCATAAAATGTTGTAATAAAAATCTAATATCATTGAAACAAGTGATTTTTTCACCCACTCAGAAATGGGTAAAAGGCCTTCCCACTGAAACCATGGGCGGCACACTTGAGTCAATGAATCATGCTCACGAAAGTCAAAAATCTATTAAAAGCTGTTAATAATTCGCAACTCAAAAACATATAGTTGTGGAAAACTATCATTGATCCTTTCTTGTGCTATGGCAATTCTGCCTCTCATAAAATGTTGTAATAAAAATCTAATATCATTAAAACAAGTGAGCTTTTCACCCACTCAGAAATGGGTAAAAGGCCTTCCCACTGAAACCATGGGCGGCACACTTGAGTCAATGAATCATGCTCACGAAAGTCAAAAATCTATTAAAAGCTGTTAATAATTCGCAACTCAAAAACATATAGTTGTGGAAAACTATCATTGTTCCTTTCCGGTGCTATGACAATTCTGCCTCTCATAAAATGTTGTGATAAAAATCTAATATCATACCACTAAAACCATGGGCGGCACACTTGAGTCAATGAATCGTGTTCGCGAAAGTCAAACAAGTGTCAAAAGCTGTTAATACTTGTAGTTCGCAACTCAACAACATATAGTTGTGGAAAACTACATGTATCATTGTTCCTTTCCTGTGCTGTGACAATTCTGCATCTTTCATTATAATTAATGCTGTAAAATGTTGTGTCCGCACATCCCACATAACCAGTAGGCAGCCAACTTGTGTCAGTGAATGTTGTTAGCAAAAATCAAACTTAGCTCACTTAGTTCTGATCTCAACAGCATATAATAGTGGAAAACTACCAAATGTTGTCCATTTGGTATGTTTATGACACATGTACAAAGTAAGCTTACAATGTAACAATTTACTGACTTCAAAACATTATGATAAAAACCTAATATCATTGAAACAATCATTAACCAGAAATGTAGCTCAGGTGGCCATGAACTTTGGCCATAACATAAATTTAAAGTCTAATTTTAAAACACAAGCACAGAATTATGAAACTTAAGCTTAAATAGCTCATACACCAACAAGGCAACGCAAATGTAAAGCTTCTATGAAACCCAGGGATGAAACACGAGTCACCCGTGCAAATAGGTTTTTAAAAGCTTACCTTAATAAGAAACTTGGCCTTTACAGCAGTGTTGATCTGAAATCCGGTAGAAGACAACTCCATACAGCTACCTTGGAAACGAAGTGGTCTTTACGTGAAGAAAACTGCCCTTTAGGCGACTGAAAATGTCGATTCTTCGTTAGGCGAACTTCGAAACCGACCGCCAAAACTCATCTAAATCAAAGAGAACGCCGGGAATGATCTTTGTTGCGCATGATCGGTTAGTAACCAGTCCCTGACTCGATTGTCACTCGGCCACTCGGCCAGTTCAGTGAACCGACCTTTGTACCGCGGCCGTCGTACAACAACAACAAAAAGAAATAAATAAACCGAAGAAGTAAACCGAAATCAAAATATTTAAATCGGCAAATTATCGTCAAAGCGTTCAGCTATTGACTTATTTTTCCTCTGGAATGTTTTGAACTTTATTTGACGAAGTAGCAATCGTCCGCGTGAGGTCGTGTGACTGACACTCGTTTTGACACTGGGGTAAAAGCAGCTCTGGGCCTCTGAACTGCCCCTGATCCCTCTAAGCCGGCTGAGCGGGCTGGCCCTTATGAAAAGAGTATCAACAGGCTTCAGTAACGTTTCAGTCGAGTAAACGTCACGGAAACAGAATCAAAAGGTGTCCGCAAACGGAAACGTTGCGGAAATGTACAATCAGGCAGGTATATTGTGCTGTCGCGTATCCGTTGTATCCGTTCTGCGGAAATGCAACGGAAATGCACACGTTCAAGATTCCGTAGTGTTTCCGCGATACGGAAACGTCTTATTTCACCCTGTGAATCCATACAAACGTCTCTTATTTTGAGACAGCGTCCCCGAAAACCATATAAACTCTTAATTTTTTTTTTTTTTTTTATGATTTTTGTGATACTCTTTAAAATAGGCAAACATAGTGGTTTCCATCTTAGTTTCTTTCAAGTAATGGGTCTTTGGCAGGATTTTACAGCTGTCACAAAACGGATAAAGATTTGAAGAGTTTATATGGTTTGGGGAACGCTGGCTGACAATTATAGACGTTTGTATGGATTTTGAACCACGTTTCAAGGTCCATAACTTCGTTTCTCTTCATGCTGAAATCAAAATCAAACTTGGTCAAATGATCAATCTCACCGTGATCTTTCATGTGGTGGTGTCAGATTATCGATAACGTAAAATTTGAAACTCGCCTCAGTCCCCTGCGCAACCTCGGAACAGCTAATAAGAAACGTTTACAGGCATTCTTTACATTAATTTGCCAATGTGCAGCATGGAGACCAAGGGAATCACAAGTACCTTCCAGCACTGACACGTCTGGATGGTGACAGTCGAGAGATTAGCCTTGCTGTGGAATGCGCTATGTTTTGAACGCAGTGCAAAAATGTCTGCAGCATTGTCTCGAAATCTGTTACCCAAACCTCAAACCACCACCCACCCCCAAAACCCGGCACGTAGTATCTAAAATCCGATGCTTTTATTTTTCTTTTACATTGGCTACGAGCCCATCTCTTGACCTGCAAAACAACTACCTACAGATAATGGCCTGCTGTTGTGTATTATTGTTTAATAGTGATTTTGCGCAAATAGTATTCCTCTCAGGCGTAGTTGTGTACACATCGTGAAAAATATTAGTAGTAGAACAATTTCCAACCCCGGCAACCCAGGCAGATCCATAGCACCTTGGTCGGGAGTCAACTCGATGTTAGACTTCGAACGCGCGAGTGGAAAAATGGCTGTTAATGGTTCTTAGATTGAACTGTTTTAAAGTAACAGCAAAAAACAACAACAACACGCTTTATTAAACTTAGATAACATATTATGATATTGTGATACAAATATTAGGTATTATACTTAGAATGAGGTTTGGTGCGAAACTTTCCTTGTTTATATTTTTATCTAATTAAGCTCAAACTTTGCTGCATGAGATACATTTAATTATCAACAATCATGCGGGGAAATAAACGTTTGGTGACAAACGACATTTTGACATTTTAACCTAATGACAATTGGCGAAATTCAAAAAAAAGTTCTCGAGTTTTGGAACAAACTGAGCTTTTTGATAATTTAATTTGTTTGTTTTGTTTATTGTTCCGACTTTCAATTTACAAAAATAAGCATTACGATTGTTGGAAATCGAAATCTCTTGCCTTGCAAGTTTGAACTCTATGCGTCATTCAGACCCGGCGTGGTGTATGTATGGTTAGTATACTAGGCATGTAATTAATAGGCCTAAAATATTATTTTTAAATACTAGTGGTAACAACAGGTTAGAAAGTGCGGTCCTAGATGGACTTAAAGGGTCTTGTGTTTAAGATGTGGGCAATGGGCTGAGATGTACTAGCATGTACTAAGACGAAAGTGAGTAATTGAAGATTGCAAAATACATTCATGTCGAAGTTTTTGGGAAGTTTGCCAGAAGTGGTCATAACTGTACGTTTCCGTTGAATGAGGAAGAAGTCTCATAATTGTTTGTCAGAACACAACAAGATATATTGAAAAGTACCAAGCTGTAGAAATGAACATAACAAAGATAACCGAACTCAAGAGTATGTAGTACACTTTTCAAGCATTTTACACTAACAAAACATTCTTCCGTTCTTATCGTCGTTCTTTGTGGAAGAAAGAATTCCTCAACTTCCAGTTTGAACGACACATTTTTGGATCCTTTCGCACTGTAACCGTTCATAGTGGAAGAACAATTAACTTAAGTCAACTCATTTTCACTGGAAAAGTTGAAAATTTACATAGTATGTAAATAACATGTAAATAACATGTAAAGACACTGTAAAGGATGATTTACATAGTTTTTACCCTTTTACATGTTCTTCTCAAAACATGTCAAAAACATGTAAATATTGAAAGTAAAACATGTAAAAACACAGAACATCATGTAAATTTCCCGAACGAAAGACCACGGACCATGTAAATAACATGTCAATTTATCCGATCAACACTGTAAAAAGCATGTAAAAACATTTATACCTGATGCTTATAAATAGACTGAACATGTAAAAACCATGGAAATTGACAAAGGGGGCCTGTTTGGAAACATGTAAAAACCATGGAAATTGACAAAGGGGGCCTGTTTGGAAACATGTAAATTGACAAAGGGGGCCTGATTGAAACATGTAAATACCCTGGAAATCGACAAAGGGGGCCTGTTTGGAAACATGTAAATACCCTGGAAACCGACAAAGGAGGCCTGTTTGGAAACATGTAAATTGACAAAGGGGGCCTGATTGAAACATGTAAATACCCTGGAAATCGACAAAGGGGGCCTGTTTGGAAACATGTAAATACCCTGGAAACCGACAAAGGAGGCCTGTTTGGAAACATGTAAATTGACAAAGGGGGCCCGATTGAAACATGTAAATACCCTGAAAATCGACAAAGGGGGCCTGTTTGAAACATGTAAAAAACATGGAAATTGACAAAGGAGGCCTGTTTGAAACATATAAAAAAACATGAAAATTGACAAAGGATGCCTGTTTGGAAACATGTAAAAAACATGGAAATTGACAAAGGGGACCTGCCTAGCCTCTGTAATTAAAATGAAGAACAGAATGCCTGGCACTGTTTTCTTTTATTCGTCTAGAACCTTTTCTTGATACTATCCTAACTACATTCATTTTCAGTACGTCAGTGCATATATTTTCCAGTTAATAATAATACATACAAATGATTTTATACCCCATAAGTAATAAAGTTCGTCTGCATGTATCTTGCAATAAAGCATGTATATATAGCTTGGAATATTCTTTATAAATATAATAAAAATTAGCATTTCATTCAGAATAAAATGATTTAGATCGTATAGTTTTGTATAGTTTTTTCAGTTCAAATAAAGCAGTTTTACTAGGTCAAAAATTGCTGATACCAATTATTTCAACTTCACATAATCATTATGAAAAACAATAAAGATTAAGATAATTAAGGTTATGCATGATTAATTGATAGAACTGTCTAATAACATATCAGTGACTTCATTTCCAAACAGTAATAATACTACTACTCTATTGCAAAGGCCCACTTTGATCCTGCATGTTGCACTGGTGTTTGCTTTTCTCTTAAAAAGCCAATCTCTTTTGCTTGGCATGTGCCCCGATTTATCCTATGTTCCTCTACTCAATATGAAGTGAATTATGCAATAGCTTAGCATATGTATGAAAATGTACCATATCATGAAAGACATGTATTGTAGGATGAAAATGAGCCTTTAAAAGTTATACTATGGGTAAGATATTGATCACTTTTATTAATAGGCGTAAATGGTCTTTTTGAATAACCGCATAAAATATTGGCCGTTCCGAGGTTGCGCAGGGAACTGGGGCGAGTTTCAAATTTCAAGTAATCGATAATCTGACACCACCACATAAACGAACTCGGTGAGATTGGTTATTTTACCAAGTTTGACGCTTTTAGGATGAACATAGACGAAGTTATGGGCCTTGAAACATGGTTAAATATCCATACAAACATCTCTTATTTTGAGACAGCGTCCCCCAAAACCATATAAACTCTTAAATTTTTTATGATGTTTGTGATACTCTTTACAGTGCGAATACTCGAACCGGGACAGCTGGAACAAAGTTAACCAATGACAACGTTAATTGAGAACAAAGGATGTCGACCTTTTTCGTTAACAGACCAATGACGTTCAAGAACGCAAACAATAGATTTACAGAAAAATTTGAAAACTCAACAACGTTGCAAATAGTTGCGGACCTCTCAGGAAACTCGCCTTGTTTTTGATTGGTTAGTTTCGATCCTTAATTTTCAAGAGGTCGTAGATAGAGATCGTAGATAGATAAAGTTAGACAAGTTAGACAAGATGTATGTTACAATATCATCTTCGCGAAAAGTTTACAAATCAAAATACGAACCGTGAATTTTCTCTTCACGGCCAGGAGTTGTGAATTGAATATTCCACACTGTGTTCGCTCTTGTTTGAAAATTTTCACTCCGGAAATAAAATGAAGACTGTGAAATCAAATTCACGCCGTAATTATTTTCATTTCGCTCTAGCTTTTCAGTAGCTTTGCTCTGTCTGTTGCCTTGAAATCGATGCGAGTCACTTCCTCGCTAATGTTAACAAATTGCTTTTACACCTTCGTATGACTTTGAAATTCACGAAAACAGAATACTTATATCGTCGGTCAATGCCGTATAACTGTCCACAAGTTACCACTTTACATTTTTTGACAAGATTTGAGGCCACGTGAAATGTAAACATCAGGTCGAATTTATGTTGTTTTCGCTTGTTTGCTCACGTACTCATTTTCTGTCGGTTATCTACTGTTACAACTTTGTAAACTCACGGTTTTCGTGAAAGAGGAGTTTGTTCCGTTTCGTCATTGAGTCTTCAATCTTTCTGTGGTTTTATAAAATTACCACAGGCTAAAGTCACTGAAACTTTTATGGGAGAAAATTCATTTCAAGCGGCGAAAGCAAAATTGCCATTAATAAAATATGCAAGGTCAGTTGTCGCTGTGGCGGCATCCCAAATCTTTCTTGCCTTGTCTTTCGTCAGAAACAAAAAATAATCACAACAAACACGAGTATGTAACTTAGAAGAGTGAAAACAACTGACTTTTCAAACATGAAAAGACACTGCATACGACGGAATAGGCACTTGAGACGTCCTTTGAAACAATTCCATCCCGTTTCGCGTCTTCGCGCGTGTCGTGAATAAAAGCGTCCTTCGTTATTCTTTACTGTGCTATCACCAACGAAGAGCAATACAATTTTATCAGAAAATTTCTTTTGAAGAATTTTTCAGCCTGTGAAAGCCAACTTTTGATTACAGTTTTACGAGCGCTACTGAAAATTCGGTGCAGTCAGTGAAAATTTAGGATCGAAACTATCCAATCAAATACAAGGCAAGTTTCCTGAGAGGTCCGCAACTGTTTCAAACGTTGTTGGCTGTTTAAATTTTGTTGCAAATCTATTGTTTGCGATCTTGGACGTTATTGGTCCATTTCTAAAAAAGGTCGCCATTCTTTGTTCTCAATTAGCGTTGTGATTGGTTAACTTTGTTCCAACTGTCCCGGTTCGAGTATTCGCACTGTAAAACGGGCAAACATAGTGATTTTCAACTTAGTTTCTTTCAAATAATGGGTCTTTGGCAGGATTTTACAGCTGTCACAAAACGGATTAAAATTTTAAGAGTTAATATGGTTTTGGGGGACGCTGGCTTACAATTAGAGACGTTTGTATGGATTTTTAACCATGTTTCAAGGTCCATAACTTCGTTTCTGTGCATCCTGAAAGCATCAAACTTGGTCAAATCACCAACCTCATGGCGATCTTTCATGTGGTGGTGTCAGATTATCGATTACTTAAAATTTGAAACTCGCCCCAGTTCCCTGCGCAACCTCGGAACGGCCAATACTTTACAGTAACTGAAGGGTTGGAAATGAAACCATGGTATTTCAGGATTAAATTTTTGTTGAATGTTTTTCTTTTGCTTCAATTCATGTAATGTTTGGCACATGATTTTGCTTTCAGCCCTTCAGTTACTACCACAACCCTTCCATATCATAAAACTATGAAATCAAACGAATAATAAACATTGCAGAACCTTTTGCACAATGATTTTGAACACTGAACAACCAAGTTCACACTAGCCTGCGAGTAGGCTCACCTTAGAGCATGCACGAGAACGACATTTACGTGGCAAAGCCGCGAGTGAACCTGGATCAACCTCTGCTAATTTTTCACTCCCACCCCGAAAACCGCAGGAATACTGACAAGCCAATTTAATTTCAAAGAAAGTAGAAGTTTGACAGGAATGTTGACAAGATATGACATTCATTGAGATATGAAATTTACTGGTGCCTCTTCACCAGTCTCCTCCCCACCATATTGTTGTGCCCGCCAGTCGTGAGTGCCCCAAAGTATATTTCGTGCCCCAAGGTGAACCTTCCCGCAGGGTAAGTTCAAACACCATTCATTGCTAAGCTATGTTAAAATTGTCCCAAAAAAATGCCTTGAATTTAAATTGTACAAAAGCTGATTTTCATCTTTGTTCGGTCGCTCTCGTTGTACATTTACAAGACCTTATTTTTAACTTTTCCTACCTACAGAGTGGGCGCTTATTCGAGGTGGGCGCTTATTCGAGGTTGGGCGCTTAATGGAATAAACACTTAATTGTAAAAGTACAGACCTGACACTGATGTAGAATAATTCTTCACCTTTAACAGTGGTTATTTGGCAAATGGTTTGGGTTCCAACCCTTCAACTACTATCATAGCACTACAATTGATAAAAAAGCTATGGCATCAAATAACCATAGTAGAACCTCTTGAATAATGATTTCGAACACTGACCAGCCTAGGTTCACTTAACACATTTATCACTGTAATTGTCAGGCTTTGTTAACATGGTCCTATTTAAAAACTGCCATGAATTCAAATAATTTGTACAAAAGTAGAACAAAACTGATGGAATAAATTTCCACCAGAAAACCACACGACATGTACATGTATGTACACCAACTGAACATTCAGCAAGATGCTTCATTGTGATGGTACAGACTTGATACTGACCCCGAGGTGAAACGATTTTACACCTTAACCACCTCTGGTTATTGCCACCTTTTTTAGTATTTGTATGTACAAGACTTCATCAGTGAAAGTGGTAGAGCCTTCTTTAACCTAACAACAAATTATAAAGAAACATTAGGAATGACATTCTGGTTAGATCAATGTTGTGGTTAAAAAATTTTCAAACCAATTTTTACTTTTCACTGTCTCATTTCTTAATATTATCTGAAACAAAAGAAAATAAAAATCAAAAACGATTTGAAAAATTAAAGCCAACAAAGAGTTGAACCACAACATCACCACTTCTGAACCTGCACATTAGGGACTTCAAGATAACTGGGAGGGCTGACCTTGAGAACAGCTGACTGGAAGTAATTTTTTACATGCAGACATTGCTCCATGTACATTGCCATCCAGTTGTTATCAAGGACGCGAGAAGTAGAGTTTTGCAGTCCACTGGTTGCACTCAAATATAAACTTTACACAAGAATAAAAGACCTTATGGTATCACAAAATTCATAAAAATATGCACATGTACAATTGAACATGTATTTTTTAAGCACTCTACAATGCACATTTGGACATGTAGGAATTTGTACTAGACCAGCTGTAAATGTACATGTAGCAAATTTCCTACAAAGTTGATTGCATGGTAAGCTATACTCATGACCACTGGACCACAGTGGCCAGCTGCCAACTGTCAGAATGTTTAAAGTACACTTTATGTTACCATTACCACTATTAATTATTTTAAGGCTAACCATAAACATGCTAACCAGAGTTTTAAAATTTAGGGCCACACAAAGTGCTGTTAAGGCCAACTGGAGGGCTATTTAGGCTACATTGTAAGTGCAATGCTATTAAGGCTAACAATAGTGCTACATGTACAGTGTAACCCCGATATAACGATATGCCAAGGGGGCAGTAAAATTATATCGTTATATCAAGGAATCGTTATATCAGGGTGCTGTCCTATACATTTTATTTTTGCCGGGACATAACATATTCATCGTTATATCAGGAATATTGAAGATCGTTATATCGGGGTTCCACTGTATTGAGGTTAACCAGGTTGTTATTTCGGCTAACCTCAGTCCTATTTGGGCTTACTGCAGTGCTATTCGACTCACAGAAAAAAGCCTTTGACTGCAGGTCATTAAGTCTACATTGGATTTAAACTTTGATTAGCTGCTAGTCATTGAGACATAAATTGAGGCTTGTACTTACATGCCACTCTTGCTATCAACCCTTTCATCTGAAAATAATAACACATCCAAACAATTCAATGTCATTTGCTGACTCAATTAGAAAGTCACTTCAGTACTCCCGACGTAACCAATTGAACATTCCATATTCAAACCCCATCGAACACCAATGGTTGATTGGGTACGGTAATTGCACATAACCGTACTAAAATTAAAATTTGGTCCATCCAACAAAATGGAATGTTTGATTACGAACTCTTGCTTGTTTGTATATTATGCAGACATTTTGTATGGTGCACTACTGCCTATGTTTTGTTGTTATTGTTTTTTTTATTTATTTATTATTTTGTTTTTACTACTGCCTATGTTGCGGTGAATGAGATGGTGCAAGTTCTGTTTAAGTAGAAAAAAATGTTCTGTTTGAGTCTTATGGTGACTACAAGGCAGAAACCATTTCCTTCCCACCACTATAAAAAAGTAAACAAAAGTGCATATATCTGTATTTAACTGTTGTTTCGTTCTCTTATACAAAATATGTATAAACAAACATTGACACTCGGTTTAATTAGTCCTGCATGTTTTACTTATCAAGAGATGGATTCCGAACAAAGTCGAATCACATTGAGTTTGACTGTGTTAGGTTGTGTATGATTGGTTCCCCGGGGTATCCAATCCAACAAAATTGAACCAAAAATCAATCGAACCCAATCGAACACCAATCGTTTGATTGGGTTTGGTAATCGAACAAAATCAAACATCTATTTTGCTGTGAGTCCGATTTTCGAACCAATCGAACATAATCAAACACAGTCAAACTCAATCGGGTTTGATCTAGTTCTGAATCTTTCTCTTGATAAGTAAATCACGCAGGACTAATCAAAATCAACTTTTATTGAATGGAATAAATATAAAAACGTCCAAATATCGTACTGAATGTCAATGTTTAGTAAAATATATTTGGTAGAAGAGAACAGAAGGACGGTAAAATAACTGAAATGCACTATTGTTTACATTTCTATATTAGAAGGAAGGATATGGTTTCTGCCCTGCAGTTTTTACCGTTACACTCAAACAGAAGTTGCACCATTTCATTCACTGCAACACAGGCAATCAGTGTGTTCAATATGTGAAGAATCATTATAGGGAGCCAAAACGCTGCCGCCATCAGTCTGTCTTAGCCCTCGAGGGCGGCCAAAAGCGACGTTGACAGGAGAAGAGCAATTTCCAGCATAACAATTACATTGGAGGAAGTGCTTACTATCAACATGGATGACAAAAATAATAAGTGAACAAGTAAAATAATTTTTTTCTTAAGATCAAAATCGTCGTAATAAGCAAAAAACTTGCATGCAAAATTGACTTCAGTTTCGGACGAGAACGTTGTTCGACTGCCCCAGCTGTGGCTCTTGAAATCAATCGATATGTACGCAGTATAAATCAATATATACGCAGTATAAACAAACAGGAGTTCGGTAATCGAACTTTCGATTGAGTTTGATTGACCAAATTTTATTGTGAGTTTGATTATGTACGATTACCGAACCCAATCGAACAATTTGGTGTTCGATTACCGAACATTCGATTGGATACCCTGGGAATAATCGAACTCACAGCAAAATAGACGTTCGATTTTTTTCGACTAACAAAACCAATCGAATGAGTTTGATATGCCAGGAGTACTATATAGATAAGATTGATAAATACTGCTAAATACTTTTGGTGATAATTTTAAAGCTGTTTTAGTTTGCTTTATAATTTGCCAGTTGAAAACCTCACTGAGTTTAAACTGTTGCAAATCGGCAAAATAATAATTACTATACATACAATAACATGAATAAATAAGCCTTGCACTCTTAAATTATATAAGCTTATATTTTAAATAAAACATGTTGAACAGTCCTGTTACATCTCTATATGCACACGCAATTATTCGATTTATTATAACAATAACTTCATGTTTAAGAAGTGCTGAATTATACGTATGAAGTGCAAGAACAAACACGAAATTCTACATTTTGAACTTCTATTAAAATATTAAAACCAATCTCACCTAGAAGCTACATAGAGGAAATCAACCAAAACATGATTTGAACGGTCATATACACTATTGGATGAGAACCTGTGAAAAACCTGTGAAAAACCTGTGAAAAAGCATGTGACACAGAAACACCCTCTGAAAAAACATGTGAATTTTGCAAGGGCTAAATTTTGTCCAAAAATCACAAAATTTAGTACCTGTGAAAAAACCTGTGAATTTAAGGACCTGTGGAAAAACCTGTGAAAAAATATGTGAACAAAATATGAAAAAAATTCACTTTTAAAACCTGTGAATAGACCTGTGAATTAACCTCTGAAGAAATAACATTAAAAAACTCTCAACAAACATGTGAAAAAACCTTTCAAAATTAATAATCAATTAATTTAACTATCAAGGAGTGTTATTGTAAAAACAGTATAAAAGTCTGCCAACATAATTTAACACAAAAATGTACAAATGGACCGGCGTTGACAAAACCGGGATCGGATCGGATCACGGATCGGATCGCGGATCGGATCGCGGATCGGATCGCGGATCGGATCACGGATCGGATCGCAGACCGGATCACGAACAAGGAACTTAAACTGCCAAGGAACTTAAACTGCAAGGGCAAATTAAACCAAGCTTAATTATAAATCACACAAGCTGTTTGCAGTGTCGTCGTAAAATCGCATCCGGGCGCGCAATGAACAAATTGATGAAAAAATTGCGCCTCTATTTTAATAAATGAGTACTTCAATGAAGTTCTACCAATGTGAAAATCGATATTTTTTCCATTGATGAAAAAAAAATGGTGATTTTATATACCGATCGAGGAGAAGAGGTACATTACAAGCTATTACAGACACAATCGCTTTTAATACAAACGTACAAGACTTTGTCTTGTCTCCCTGGTTTGTATGGCTGATCGAAACTGCAATCCATAGCTTCTTTACAAAGAAATTTCTTCGATATTTTAAAGACCAGTTTGCATTATGTAATAGAGGCACAATATATTTCGCAAGAGGAGTTTCATTTTAAAACCGGTCAGTGTAAAACGCAGACTGCAGACCGGGGGTAAAATGCAGACCAGGGGTAAAATGCAGACCGTGAGTAATGTAACGAAATACGAGTCACGAAGCCTTTTTCCCTTTGGCTCAAAGCTCGAAGGAATGTATGTCAGACAACGTTTCGCATGAGCGAACACGTGAATGGACTGGCGATAAATAAATTTTTGTGCCAGTTAAAAATAGTTGAAAGAGCTGTGGCCATGGAATAATTTGATCGCTGAAACGTGACCTTGCTATGTCCGCATGGTAAAAAATTTACTTCTCTAAATATAAATGATCCTAAGACCGTTCAGTTTCATCCGTTTTTCAAACGTAAATGATTGTAAACTGAAGTTTAATAAGTGTCACAAAAATCTTTAAAATGCCTTTGCTGTATCGAAAAGTTAAATTTGATCAAATTTGTGTTAGCATAAAGTCTATATTAACGCAAAAATTGACGTCACTTCCGGTCTCCGCCGCCTCGAACTTTTCTAAGAATTAGCTGTTTACGAGGAGTAATCAAATCGATCTGGAATCAAAGGAAAAGGGATTAGGGCCTGGAAATTTCCCTACGAGAAACATTTTCCAGCTTGCAAAACAAAATGCAAATCGTTGCAAGCATGTGTCAGTCGCATGTTCTGGCACGTGTACGTTGCTTAAGTACAAATCACGTTTTGGTATTTAGAAAATTATCATAACCTAAGAAATCAAATAGGTTTATTCGTATTGATTAAACACGTTAAACTACTCAAACTTGAATCGATTAGGATTTTCAAACCTAGAAGTGACAGCGAATTATGCAGAACTATAAAAGCGAATAATATATCGATAATTAATGCGAACATATTATTATCATTGTTATTTTTATTAAAAATATAAAAAAAAGTATGACAAAATAAGAGATTGTCTTCAGATTTAGAGAACGCGTCTTTTACTCTTGCTTGTATGCGCATGAAATAGACACAAGTTCCTTTTTTACTCTCTAGTTGCGTTGAGTCATCGTTCAGAATTTGTTATTGTCCTTAATCCTCTCGTTAAATAAAAAAACAGTCGATGACATTTTCTACAAAGATGAGATCTTTTTCAAATATTCAAAGCTTGGTTTGTTTTATTCAGATGAGTTGAGAAATGTAATTAAACTAACACAATAAGAAAACAGATCTTGAATAAAAAAGTTTCGTTCATGGCGTAGTTAAATGTTAAATGTCGTCCTGTCATAATAAAGTACTACTTTTTGTTTTATTCTGTTTATGCTTATTTATTTATTTATTTATTTTATTTTTTTTTTTTTATTTTTTATTTTTTTTTTTATTTTCTTATTTTTAATTTTTTTACTTTTCGTGATCCGGTCCGTGATCCGATCCGCGATCCGATCCGTGATCCGATCCGGGTTTTGTCAACGCCGCAAATGGACAAACATACAGTTGAAAGCCAGGTCACAAGACTTGCAAGATTTCATCAGGCCACACCTGACTCTATCTTTTGTAAGGACTAGACAGGTCAAACAATTGAATATTTTGTTTGCTTGTGTGCTATTGTGCCACAATTAAAGTCAAATTACATGTATGAGTGGGTTTGTAATACCAACTAGGGCTCAAAATAACGGCCAGTCAACGGACAATGTCCGGCCAAGATGATAAATCATTTGTCCAGACAGATGTTCAGTTCAGTTTGCCAGTCATTTTGACCAGTCATGCACTGGACCAGAAAAATTTGTTATACCAATTCGTAATTCTAACAACCTTTTTAACATATTTTGCTTAATATGAAGTATCAGAAAACTCTACAAGAATCCAGGGAGGGGGGGGGGGGGGCACTCAAAAAAGTTTTATACGGGGAGGCTCCGCCCTAAGTTCTAACCCCTTTAAATATACCATTTTTGACAGAAATTGTACCCCTTTTGTATACCTTTAACTGAAAAAGGTACCCCTTTCATATACCTAAGAGAATGGCATGGACTTAAATAAGACGTTTTCTTGTCATTTTTATGTAGCGCTTAATAAATTAAAATAATACAGCCATAAATTGCGTCTGTTCGAAATATTTTAAATAAAGGCCCTTTTAAATAGCCAAATGACAGATTTCCATACCCTTTCATATACTTAAACTAGTGAAATCCCTACCCTTTTATATACCTGAAGCCTAAAAAAGGTACCCCTTTCGGGCGGAGCCTCCCCGTATAGGCCATTATAGGGAGTACCCCCCCCCCCCCCCCCCTGGTACAAGAGCCGTGTAGGTTTGTTCAAGTCAGTACTATACTTCAGTATTATGCGAAATGTCAACAAAAAGAACGTGCATGAAGAAATATTTGAAGTTGGTAAACAGGTATTTCATTCAAAAAAGGTGAAACAACGTGAAAGATGACTGAATTTTGTCTCAGGTAATTGACTTGTTGTTATCGCATCCTAAAAGGGTATTGAGAAAACACAGGGAATAAAAATGGAAAGAAAGCAAAGCAACAAATTTAAAATGGTTGCACCCGCCTACATGATCCAGACTTTGACTTCTTTACGCACTTTTGAGTTCAAATAATAATGGAATAAATCCCTTAAATTCAATGGTGTAACATATAATATGTTCAGACATTTTGCTCACCGTCTGCTGCATTTTCCCTTCAGGGCTTGGATTTTTTTGCATGTATATGAATGACATAATCTCATAGGGGGAAAAGGTGTGTACATGTGTAGGGCTGAACAGATTGATGTAAACCAGTCCAGAAAATTCTATCCCAGGACAAAAAATATGTACATGGAAATGCTCAGTGTTTTTCACATGTACTCATCATCTGAGTACATTGTAGTATTGGCATGCTACATGTATGTTCCGTTAAAGAAAAAACAAAGCGGCAAACAAAAAACATAATAAACCAAAACCTTGTGAATTGTTAAGGTGACACTTAGTTGCACTTGCTTGCTAAAAAATAAAACAATGAGTAATGAATGGTACAGCAACAAAGTGTGCAAGATAACCTTTTTTTGCAAAATCTTGCTGTCAGTGTTTGTTTGTTTGTTTGTATACTGTTCTGGGTAACTCTATGCCGGTACTCAAAACAAAATCAGAGCAGGTCTGCTAAAGAGCAGGTCTGCTCAAAGTTTATACAGGGCTCGAAATTAAAAAGAAATGAAGTTCCCACCTGGCACCTAAGTGGTGAGATACTAGTTCACAAGTGTTTAAAAATCATTTGTACTAGTAGAATTTAATTAATAAAGGACAGACTATGTTAATATTAGAAAAGAAACTATCAAACAAGTAAGTGTTCTATTGCTAGAACTCCATGTTTAGCCTCGATTTAGCCTGGTTATAAATTGTCAGTATTCAAGGGTGTGCAAAGGATCATGGGGCGATTCAAACAAGGTCGGCCATTTGCAAGTTTTTCCGATGCAAGAGAATCTTTTACAGCTAAGGAAAAGGATGAATTTACTTCTTTTCTTATTTGAATGTTCTAGAAACAAAGATCTTCCAATGTACCTTTCTGGATGGGCAAAATGGCTGAGAAAGTGACTGTTATTCATCTTCAACACAAAGAAAAATAGTCGCCATTTCGGCGACTAAACCAAAACTTTTAGTCGCCAAGGATGAAACGTTTATCGCACTGGAAACCATATCAGTCAAAACTTCGAGCCCTGAGTAAAACAGACAATACAAGCTTCTTCATACCACTGGTGTCAGCTTCTTTGCTTCCAGTTTTCGGATTCCAAATCACTTCAATCCAAGGTTTCATTGTCTTTTTCGACACTCCAAATGTTGTCTAAATGTCCTCTTCATTTTTGCGTTAGGTGGGGAAAGATAGTTTTCATATTAAAAATGCACCTTCGTTGTGCCTTCGGATTAACTCTCCTTTCCAGAGGAAGAAGAACTGGAATAATTTCGCCGTCACTCCATCTCCATATTGTATTTTGTAAAACTTGACAAGAACTTAGTAACCCCTCGTTTATGCGACCACGACAAAAGTACAGCGGTGTTCTTAAAAGCATGCTCAGTTAGGGTGGCAGCCGCGTTTTTTGGCGGGCTTTTTACCGCCAAATCGTGAGGAGAATCAACTCATTTTTCAAGCTGTTTTGCCGGATTCTTGCTGCCTTGAAAATGAAAAATGTAGTGCACAAAATCTCACCCACGGAGTTCAAGAAATATCGGGAAAGGAATTCTTGGTATAAAGATGAAGGTAAGCGACTTTTCTTGTATAGATACAGGCCAGTAGGCTAGCGCTGGGAACACCTTTGCGCTCGGACTGTGAGCTTTTTATAAATGCAAATAAGCTTAAGTTAACCTTAACTTTCAAGCTGATTTTTTTTAGCAACCTGTACAAATAATACTTTGTTTTTTTACCCTATCAAATGTTTATCCATTGGCAGTGCGTGTACTGAGAATGTACATGTGTATAATTTGCCCTGCCACTCATGATCAGTCAGTACAGCCTGGGGATTAGTTTTACGAGCAAAATCGTTGCACCTTATTCGATTGTATTTTACATTGTAATCCTAGCAAGGGCACTGCAGTTTTAAGATCTTTTATAATTCTTTTCAGCAAAGATCAACGAAGCACCACGGCTGAACAAAAAATCGGCAAATTCTGCAGTGTTATAATCTGGGAAGCGGTTTCACTGTTGCGAGGACAACAATAACTAGGTATTGGTGAAAGACTGAATGAAAAATTTGTGGTGTATTTTATTGTATGCCAGATGAAAACTTTGCACTATATTAACACAAATAAATATCATGGCGCCTGATTTTCAATGTGAAATAGTTGAATAATTCTTAAACAGATGTATGTCTTCCATTGTTAACACTACGGTTTTTATATCCCTGAGCACATTGTTACACATGTTTATGTGTATGTACAAGCTTTTCCTTAAATGAAGTTTTTGTAGAACAAGCTTTATTAGTTGATTTCAATCAATCTAGTTTTTTATTATTCCATTTGTTTAGAAATCACCCCTAGTCCAGTTCTTGAAAGATGGAATTTGGAAGACTTACTTCCATATTAATGTTATGGCTAAAGACAATGAGAAAGTTGATAAATATAAAGACAGCATCACTTCAAGCACAGTTCGCAAAACAACAACAGCAATCAAAAGACCAAGCCAGCAACCATGTGAACTGAATATCAACGAGTCTGAAGATGATGAAGCTAGCTTAAACAAGACAATGATGAGTTAAAAAGAAACCCAGAGGAAATTTGACAAACTAAAGGTAAGCTTATGTGTACTGCTGCAGTAGCTACTGCATGTAATTAGTACCAGTACCTCCAACCCAGCATTTGTACATCAAGTATAAGCCCACAGTGAGTCAAACAAGTCCAGTGATGCAGACTCAACTGAATCAACCATTTTTTTAAACTCGCCCGCACTAAAAAGGGATTCTTAAACAGTTGAATTGATTTGCTAGACTTCGAGTTATCTTCAAGATGCATTTTGTTAAAAAACAATCACATCACATGATGTTCTAGAACCACCATGAACTAAGAGGAGGGGCAGGTGGCTATGCGCACAAGAATGGCTTTCTCTATCTTATTAACATGGGGCAAAAGCATTCCTGCTTATCAGGCCAGCTGGGGATAATTGGAAGAATTTTGAGCCCAAGATGCACTTGTTAAGTGGTACATTGGCTGTCTAAATGTACGATTGATGGGGATCCTCTGTATGTACATGTAATAAGCTAAGTACATAGTCATATAATAAAAAAAATGATTTTATTTTTTTATAGGTTGCATTTCTACCTGCTATTTGTAATTTAGTAGTTATTAGTGATTAACTTTTCATCAACTGTCCATAATTTGTATAATTGCTTTATTTGTAGATGGTAGAACTCATCCCAGGTTCACATGGGTATGTTTATGCCAACATGTTTTGGCCATGCTGGCCTCCAGATGAGCATAAGGTTCTGGCTGTACAGTATTCTTGCTGAATGCTTTTTACACAAATGAGGAATTAAATGGAGCAAATGGCAAATTGCTAATAATTACTGATCCACACATTTTAAATAAGCATCTGGTAAGCATAAATTTAGAGATCTACAAGTTTATAACTTAGTCTGATTGCCATTAATTAATCTAATACCCTAATGAATGCTGCATTCAATCGATTTGTCACTTCGTTTTTACCCATTTTCTATGCCACTCGATTTACAAGCAGTACAGAAAAATACAAGCACCATTGAACATTTGCAAGACCATTACAGCATTGCAATAACATTAACACAATGATAAGTGATGAGTGTCAAAAGTACATGTAGTTTGAAAAGCTTTGATTTATACTTAGTAACTTGTTTTAATGTCTGTTTTATTGATTTAAAATAGGATTTACATTGAAGAGGACAGGGATGCACTAAATCTACCATCAAGATAAGTCTCTGAAACAAACTTACCACACTTGACTGCCATAAAGGAATTTTATATGGAACTAGCTGAGCTCTTTATTCTTTTGAAAACCTCACCTGGCCATATACAGCCTATAGTGTTAGAAGATACTTAGTTTTCTCTTTATGTACTTAACTTTCTCTTTTTAAAACATCTGGTGTTGAAAAGGTTTCTACTTGACTTTTCCATTACTGGTTATAATAATAATTAAATCATTGAATATTGTTGAATCTAGATGTTTATTTATTTCTAATACTTATCACCGAGGCTGACGATGTATACTTTTAAGTCTGTTCTCCCAGTGGAATACATAATGGGTTGTCCTAACTCCCGAAATGCCAGAAACCCGAAATGCCAGAAATCCAGATAAGAAAGCCCGGAATCCTAAAACCCGGAATGACCTTTTTGCGTACGCCTTTTTCAAGATAAATACGTGGAAATATGTTATATTTTTGGGAAATTGGAAGTTTGTTACGAGTTGCCATTTACGTTGCGAGTTATTGAATCAAATTGTCAATTTCGATACAAAGTTCTCAACTTCGGCCCAGCTGAAATTCGCAATTCGCTAGTTGAGGAGAAACAAAACATGTTGTTTCAAAGTCATGGCGATATCTGAACTCCATAATTTTAAAGGAAACAAGTTGCGGCGGGAATATTCCAGCGATTCTTGCCGCTCAAGTTGAAAATCGAAAATCACAGTCCGGCTGTATTTTATTTACTGCGCCTCAGCGGTATTATTAAATTTGCTGTGCATTTTCGTTGTTAGTTTTAAAATTTGTTTCTTTTCACACTTTCTTCAATAATCATCTTTAAAACTGGTTCCTTGTTTCTCAGATTTTGCCAAGGTACATCGACAAAATTTTAAAAACTCAAAATCACAGCGCGCTGTAATCACAACATTACAGGATAATATACTAGCATTCCGCTGAAGTAATTACAGTTGATGCCGCTTGACTGATCCCCTCATGATTTTCGTTTGTTTTTTTTACAGGTTCTGGCCCTGTAAAAGTGCCCGTTAATTTTTAGGTTTTCAGATCTTCAGAATAAGTTCTGTGAAAAGCTCCAAAACAAAATTATTTTTCACAGGTTTTCTTATGTAGGAACTGCATTCACATGTTTTTACAGGTTTTGACCCTGTGAAACGTTCCCTGTTCACAGGTTTTGAGATTTTAGACCCTGTGAAAAACCCTGTGAAAAAGCTCCCCAAACGCTATTCTTTTTCACAGGGTTTTTCATAGGTTTTTTCACAGGTTGTATTTCACAGGGTTTTTCATAGGTTTTTTCACAGGTTTTGACCCTCTGAAACGTTCCCTGTTCACAGGTTTTCAAAATTTCACAACCTGTGAAAAACCTGTGAAGAAACATGTGAAAACTTGTAGTTCACAGGTTTCTTCACAGGGTAATTCACAGGTTTTTCACAGGTTTTTCACAGGTTCTCATCCAATAGTGATATAAGCTTACCTTGGAAAGAAACTTGGCTAAAACAGGCGTATTGATTGGAGATCCGGTGAAAGAAGGCTCCATGCAGCTAATTTGGAAGTTATAAGGTCTTAAAGAGAGGAAAATTGCCCTTTTTAGCGAGATAAAAGGCCTCTCAATGATCGATCCTCGAACCGTTGAACCGAGCGCCAAAAAGTACCAGAGAGGACGCCGAGATTAATTTTCGTTCGCGCCAGTGCTTCTCGGCCTTACCTCTCGACCAGGTCAAACACGGCAAACGACCAATTTTACCGCCGTTCGCGTGCAAAATTTCCTTGTCTATAATATAAAGAAAACCAAAACGCATGTCTCGAAAAATATATAAGCCAAACTGTTGGACGCTAGCGTTTTCCCCCTACTGCTCCAGATTGTTTAAAATATTGTTAGACGAAGTCATAGTCGCCTTCGTTTTCTGCATCAAAAGGTTTTTATTTATAATCTGTTTACTTTTTGACATTAGTAAAAGATTTGTAACTAAGAGCTTTTTTAATGAGTTATGTTAAAACTGATATCAGTCGCTTAATTTCGTCTTGCGCTTCGTTCATCTAGATAATTAGTAAATAATAAAAACCCATTCAGGCGGTTGCATATTGGAGGATAATGCCCTTGGCTGAAAAAATGAACAGTTGACTAAGCTTCAAAGGCAACTGTGAAATTTTGAGGATAATCTTTCAGGCAAGGAGTATTATCCTCCAGCAAGCCAGAAGGGGAAATATTTATTTTATACTTTCTTAAATCCCTCCGATTTCTTCTTCGTCGTTTGATTTCGTACCACGTGATGCGTTCTGTCTAACTAATGAATGCACGCGAAAGTTATTTGGTGGGTCTTTAAAAGCTCATGTTTACATGTTTTCAAACAGCCCCCTTTGTCAATTTCCAGGGTATTTACATGTTTCCAAACAGGCCCCCTTTGTCGATTTCCAGGGTATTTACATGTTTCCAAACAGGCCTCCTTTGTCAATTTCCATGTTTTTTACATGTTTCCAAACAGGCCCCCTTTGTTAATTTCCATGGTTTTTACATGTTTCCAAACAGGCCCCCTTTGTCAATTTCCATGGTTTTTACATGTTTCCAACCAGGCCCCCTTTGTCAATTTCCATGGTTTTTACATGTTTCCAAATAGGCCCCCTTTGTCAATTTCCATGGTTTTTACATGTTTCCGAACGGCGCCCCTTTGTCAATTTTCCATGTTCTTTACATGATTTAGTAAAGAAATTTACATGTTTTTTAGAAAGAAAGAAACTGTAAAAGTGGTTAATACATTTGACATGTTTTTTACATGTTCTTACAATTAGCGTTGTAATAAAGGACCATGTAAATCACTTTTTACAATACATTTACATAATCCGTTGAAGACTGTAAATTTCATGTAAATTTTGTTTTACAAAACTCCAACATGTAAATTTTAATTTACAAAGAATGTAAATAATATTTACATTTTGTAAATTGTAATTTACATGTGCATGTAAATTTTCAACTTTTCCAGTGATTTCAGGGTAATTATTCCAACAGGTCGAGAAAATTTCTCAGTCAGTGTCGATATTATAAAATCATTTCACAAAGGGCAATTGTTCCGAGTAACGCGTCACGCAAGGAATGCATGGTTTTATCGTTTTCTATTGCCGTGAACCAATCAGAGTTTATTTTTTTCATTGACAGTTTGACGAAGTGTAATCGAGCACGCGGTGTGAATTGACTTGTGATTTTCTTTGGTCCGGGTCAGTGTTGTAGGGAATTTTCCGATATTAACCGTTGTTGGAATCATTCCTTTTACTGTGGTTTATCTGTGATACAATCACAGCAAATCATCCCCAAAGCAACGCCTAAACAACTTCTGTATGTTTGCAATCTTCCATGTGACAGAAACCTCAATTTTATGTCACAAACTGTTGAGATTGACACATTTTTCCGCATTCTAATCGTGCTGGAAGAACATATTTTTTAACTTCCGGTGTTGCGACATACTGCTGTGATTGACACATTTTTTTACATTCTGATCGTTCTTGGTGGAAGAACAAAATTTCAACTTCCGCTTTGAGTTGGCTGTTTATAAACGTGGCGTGCACGCGTTATACGCAATCCGCTGGTCACTGTTAAGATTAGGGTTGCGGGCGCCATTTTGGGCCCGCAAATACAATAGTTATCTTACATAATTATTATGCATATTCAGAGAGCATTTTGTCTGCTGCTATTTATCTAGCAAAAAATTGTTATTTACATTTAAAAACTGAATTCGTTACTGAACTTGCTTAAACAGATTGTTCCCAAAACAATCATCATTGCCATTTCATTCATCATCATCATCATCATCATCACCATCATCATTATCATCATCAGTTGCTTAAGGATAACATGTGACTTCTCGCACCTGATAAAACAACTGTCCGTTACAGAGCGCGCTATGATCAACGAATGTAACATAGATCGTACGGCCACCAAATGCACTTGCTTACTAAAATGGTTAGTAAGCAGATTAACGCTTCATGTCAAATACGTAGGGAAAAATTCGAAATCAAACTCATGAAATTTGCCTCAAATGGTTAATTCTAATTCATGTTCTAACCCTAGATATATGCCAATTTGAATATTCTCGTTGAAGTTAAAGAAAGAAAACGTAAACAAAGTACACAATCGTAAGTGCCACGTTCTTAATTTGTAAATGTGCAATAATATTTAATTTTTTGCCCATACATTGGATAGCATATATGAAAGCATGACTGCATTATTGTACGTGACAGGTCTTTGACATTAAAACCGGTGTAATAACATTCCGGTGGAAAATAGATGCGTTTTCAAATTTACCCAGGTTAGTGTGGTTAGTGTGCCAATTTTGAGTGATGAATGAGCGAATCAGTGCTTCAGCCAAATCAGCCAATAAGCTTATCAGGTCACCAACCAATCATCCAAAAATTTAACAAATGTTATGTGATAAACAATATAGGTAATGAACATTTATTCGTTTGTCTCAGGATAGAATCGCTTTGAGATGTTGATCGCGTCGTTTCGACTGCAAAACTGTTAGTCTTCATCAGGCCATGAGGTCGATTGATTACGCGTCGCTATTTATGCACGTTGGTTCGCTGTGATTTGTGCATTTCGATCCTCATTATTATTCCGAATAACAGATGATGTTCCCTCAGAGGTCTATAGGTCAATATAGTTATTGAATTTAGTTAATGTACTTGCACAGTGATTTGCGACTGCTTGTTCAGAGTACATTACATTTAAATGACGTCATTCTACACGCGTTAAAGTTAATTAAGCTTGTATTACAATTATACACCTGATTGAAGAAACGTTGGCAAACCATAATCGATGCGACCCAAATGTTTACCGAGAAATCGGGGGAAACGTAATCATCGTCTGTGACAACATGAAAATTTTAATAAGACAGGTTCCATAATAATGCGCTTAAAGATCCCAGAGAAAGAAAATTTCTTGATTTCAAATAAATTGAAAAGTAATAAGCTTAACAGTGCTGTCTTCCCAGAATCCCATTCGGTTTTATCGTTCATGGTTTTTGCTTTTCACAGCGTCGACATTTCTTCAATTTGGTGTACCGTATTTACTCGAGTTAGCGCCGCGGCGCTTATTAAATTTTTGGCGCCTCAAGTGCGACCCTTATTCGAGGGCGAGGCTTATTTAAAATTTGGAGGCCGCAAATAATTTAATTTTTTTTTATTTATTGAAAATTGCGTCTTCTGATTTTCAGTATTCGCCTCTTGCTGAAGAGTGAAGTAGCACTAATTGTCAAGTTCGCGGCCTTCACAACATTTACAGAACTACGTATTGTAAGAATGTTGGATAAAAACTAGTGGGCGAGCGGTAAAACAATTTTTCTTTTAAATGCATAACGTCGCTTTTGATGGAAAGAAATGTCCAAGTTTGTTTTAGAGTTGCTTTGTAGTGCTGTTTTTAGTCAAACGTAATTTCTCAAACAAGCACCGCATCGTGACTGCGGCACTTATTCGGGGGCGGCGCTTATTAACTTTTTTTGTCCCAAATGCGGCGCTTATTCGAGTAAATACGGTATACATATTGGCCGTTAGTCACCCGCTCCCATCGACGTTTTCGTTTCTCAAATTTGACAAGAGAATTATTTTTTTAAATTTTGATCTGTCAACTATGCGTCTAAAAATTTTTAACATAACATTGCCAGTTTACTGACAAGATTCACTAAAATTAAAGGAAAAACCGATTTGTTTACAAGGCTAAAACACTATAAGAATATTTTAAAAATCGAACGTTCTCGACTGATGTCATCAGGGTATGTTGCCCGGTATCACCCTGATGTTGACAGCATGTCGAAAACGTTCAGTTCGAATAATATTATTGATATTTGTTTAGCCTTGTATAGAAATATAATTACTACCTAACAGAAAGAATAACCTATAACTGAGAGGTAATTAGATGGAGTAAAATAACACTTTTAAAGAAAGGATACCATGTCTAGCGTTCGGTTGCAAATTCGTTCAAACTCAGTTACTTTTTGCAAATACACCCTTTCCAATCCGTGCAGCTCCTGTCGTACCACTGTGCACCTGTATTTCTTATTGCGACACAATTTTCCCAATTTAAGCCGGTTGGCTCGTTAGAATCCCAGTGTGTGTATCCTGTCAATTGACTTCCGTCAGACCACTTCCAAACACCTTCAGTCTCAGCATCCGTCAGTCCAATCCAATAATCCCCACCAATTAGTAGAAAATTCTGTCTAATGAACTCGTTTTCGTCTGCTGATTCAATCTTTACCAACTGGGCACTCTCACTTTTGCAATGTGTGTCTGCGTCACTCCAACGTCTTGCTTGGGTGAACTGGGCATAACATGATCCTTGAAAAGCGATCCACGGGGATTGACATTGCACAAGGGCTTTGAACAAACAAAGTTAATTTGCGTTACTATTTAGTAAATCACCTTTTGAAAAATAATGAACGTTCCGCAATCCTGGTCGATAATAGCGCAACATAATAGCGCAATATAAGTCATTAACTTTTTTTATTAGTAATATTAAGTTCCATCAGTACGCCAAATTTTGCAGGATGATTAGATGACCAGCTGAAGGATTTTTCTTTTAAAACTTGCGCAAACCAAACCATTTTGGTGTGTGTGTGTGTGTGTGTGTGTGTGTGTGTGTGTGTGTGTGTGTGTGTGTGTGTGTGTGTGTGTGTGTGTGTGTGTGTGTGTGTATGTGTGTGTGTGTGTGTGGGGGGGGAGTAGATTTTTATTCTTTTGATAACTCGGGACTGTAGTATTGTATTGTATTCTTCGGACTGTAGTATCGAAAGTGACTAAAGTTTATGCTCAACTAAACTTTGCCAATATTTCCTGAATACGAACCTCGCGATCCAACAATATGTCTTTTCGTAACCAATGCAAAACGTTTCCATGGAATTTCCAAACATATACAGTCATACACAAGTTAACTTTAACAATGGAATTACATGATCCCTACGCAGCGAATATCAAAAGTTTCCAACTGTATAAAAAGGCCAAATTGAATATAAATTTCCCTTACTGCAACCCAAGGGTAAACAATTAGGAAACTTATGCAAACTATGACGGCAATGTAATTGAGGGCGTTATTAAACAAAACTCTAAGGTACATAAACGCTAAGTAAAAAACCTTATAAAACTAAGAAACTCGTTGGTATCAGTGAGCATGCCATTCTAAGAGAGCACTTCCTCTTCTTTCACAAAGCACCAAACTAACCTTGACATGTTTTACCATCGCCAATAAATCCAGGGTTGCATGTACACTGGAATGAACCCACATCATTACTGCAATCAGCGTCAGAAGAACAGTCGTGTGAATTCAGGGTGCACTCGTCGATATCTATATGTAATTAATGATGATTGACAGAATTAAATATTTGAAAATTGTGTTTTCACTAACTGTTAAGCTTAAAATCGCAATATTCAGTTTTAAACGGAGTTTGTATGAAACCCAATACATAACTCAAAACACTTCTTTTTTAGCAGTGAAATGTTTAACCTTGGCAGGCAGTGCTATCCTCGATGTAACCGTCGCGACAAGTGCATTGGAATGAACCGTCAGTGTTAGTACAAGGAGGTCCAGCTCCCAGTTGGCTTGTTAGTTCAATTGCTTAGAGCGCTGCACCGGTATCGCAGAGGTCAGGGTTCGAAACCCGGAAAGCGTGATTTTTTCGGGCTTTATTTTCGCAACTGCTTAAGTTGTGCTCATTATTGCGAGGATCTTATTTTTATTTATTGTTCAAATTTTATAGTAACGTACCGTTATAATGAACTGAGTATTAAATTTGCCCTTCGAGGGAAACAAATAACTTGGTCGCTTAAACACACAACAACCAAGCCACCACCAGAAATGACATCTGACATAAAGTGCAAGAGTTCAGTTGGCATTTGCGCTCCAGTTGGGAGGGCAACACCGCTCGCTTTAAACTCAGTAGGGGGGGGGGGGGGGGAAGAGGGTTATTACTATTTAAAATAATGCATGCAAATTGGCATTGATAAATTTTCTAATTTATACCTTGACATGTTTTCCCATCGCCAGTGAATCCTGGTCTACATGTACACTGGAATGATCCCACATCATTACTGCAATCAGCGTCAGGAGAACAGTCATGTGTATTCGCGGTGCATTCGTCGATATCTATATGTAATTAATGATGATTGACAGAATTAAATATTTGAAAATTGTGTTTTCACTAACTGTTAAGCTTAAAATCGCAATATTCAGTTTTGAACGGAGTTTGTATGAAACCCAATACATAACTCAAAACACTTATCTTTTAGCAGTGAAATGTTTAACCTTGGCAGGCAGTGCCATCCTCGCTGTTGTATCACCCATAATGTAATAAAAACCATTAATGTAATACCAACCATAAATGTAATAAAAATTGACCATAAATGTAATAACTTTTAACCATAAATGTAATAACTTTTAACCATAAATGTAATAAACTGCTACGACTTCCAAGTAAGGGGCAACAAACTTTTCGAGAAATTGACTATTCGATTATACCCCTGAATGCCTGGCTCAAGCTCTTTGTGACCCCTTAGAACGGAAGGACTTTAGGAAATGTAAAAGACTGTTTTCCACATATGTTAAAGTTATTTTAATCATTGTTAATCATCAATAACAGGTTATGATTGCAGTGCAAACCTGACTCTTTACACAATTTCTTTGATTATTAAGCTGCCGCTATTGTGTTAACGTTGTATGTAATAAAACGAGTTTTGTTTTATAGAATGTTGTTTAGTATTTTACCCTTGTATTGCCCATATGCCTCAAGGGATGTCTAACATAGCTTCTCTGTTTTTAAAAACGTACCAGTACTACAATAGTCTAGAACTTTGACCACCTGCCCCACCCAACAACGTGTAAAAAAGCAGTTCCAGCCCGAGGCTCTATGTCTGTTGATTATTCTGGTTCCAATAGGGAACATCCAACCCCCTTCCCCACCCTACCACCTTGCGTGACATTAGCTTGAAGGCCGAATAACGTCGGCATGGACGCATGGACGCGCGTAAGCGGAGAGCACAATTTTGCAAATCCGGGAGGATATATAGGAAAACATAAGACAAAATAAACAGGCGTATTCCTTGTAATGTGATGTTTGACTGAATTCGTCTTTACTCAGAGAGACCTGCAAGCTCCTTCAAATGGATGGAATGCCATAAACCCCCAGTACTTCAAACGCTCTGGTATATAGACTTTTTAATCATACTTTGGGTACTTTCTAAATGTTCGCAGACCATAATTATAGCTTCTTGGGTTTTGGTCTCTGGGTTAAAATACTAACTTGATGAACGAGTCCCGTGTCCTAAAGTAAGAAGTGCACAAAGAGAATGACAAGTTTTTGGCCCCTTACTTGCAAGTCGTAGCCAGTTTATTATGGTTGTTCAGTTTATTATGGGCAAATTTCATTACATTTATGGTTAGTGGGTTTATTACATCTGTGGTTAAAAGTTATTACATTTATGGTTAGTATTACATTTATGGTCAATTTTTATTACATCTATGGTTGGTATTACATTTATGGTTTTTATTACATTTATGGGTGATACAGCTGTAACCGTCGCGACAAGTGCATTGGAATGAGCGGTCAGTGTTAGTACAAGAAGGTCCAGCTCCCAGTTGGCTTGTTAGCTCAAATGCTTAGAGCGCTGCACCGTTATCGCAGAGGTCAGGGTTCGAGTCCCGGCAAGCGTGATTTTTTTCAGGCTTAATTTTTGCAACAGCTTAAGTTGTGCTCATAACTGCGAGGATCTTCTCTTTATTTAGTGTTCAAATTTTATAGTAACGTACCATTATAATGAACTGAATATTTTATTTGCCCTTCGAGGGAAACAAATAATTTGGTCGCTTAAACACACAACAACCAAGCCACCACCAGAAATGACATCTGACATAAAGTGCAAGAGTTCAGATGGAATTTGCGCTCCAGTTGGGAGGACAACTCCACTCACTTTAAACTCAGTAGGGGTAGGGGGGAGGGAGGGTTATGACTTTTTGAAATAATTGATGCAAATTGGCATTTAGAAATTTTCTAATCTATACCTCGACATGTTTTGCCATCGCCAGTGAATCCTGCTTTACATGTACACTGGAATGATCCCACAAGATTGCTGCAGTCCCCGTCAGGAGAACAGTCGTGTGTATTCGCGGTACATTCGAAAAAATAAAAAATGATTGACAAAAATTAATATTTGCAAATTGTGTTTTAACTAGCTGTCAAGACTAAAAGCGCAATATTCAGTTTTCATCGGAGATTGTTTGAATTATGAGATGTAACTCAAAATACTTGTCTTTAATCAGTGAACAAACTAACCTTGGCAGGCAGTGCCATCCCCGCTGTAACCGTCGCGACAAGTGCATTGAAATGAACCATCAGTGTTAGTACAATCTGCTGACTGGTCACAGTTATTTGTCGCAGCAATGGAACACTCATTTATATCTGCACAAAGGGAACAAATTTGGTATTCATGGAAGGGAAGAGTGCTCAAATTGTATAGTAATCATTATAATGAACTAAGTGTCTTTTATGCCCTTCGAGGGAAACAAATAACTTGGGCTAAAACACACAACAACCAAGCGACCAGAAGAAAAGACATCTGACATAAAGTATAAGAGTTCAGTTGACATTTGCGCTCCACTTGGGAGGGCAACAGTGCTCGCTTTAAACTCAGTAGGGGGGAGGGGAGTAGGGTTATTCCTTTTTGAAAGAATTTATGCAAATTTCCATTAAGAAATTATTTCATCTATACCTTGACATGTTTTACCATCGCCATTGAATCCTGGTCTACATGTACACTCGAATGATCCCACAAGATTGCTGCAGTCGGCGTTAGAAGAACAATCGTCTGTATTCTCAGTACATTCGTCTATATCTACATGAAATTAATGATGATTGACATAATTAAATATTTGCATATTGTGTTAGCTAGCTGTTGAGCCTAAAATCGTAATATTTAGTTTTGAACGGAGTTTGTATGAAACCCCATACATAACTCAAAACACTTTTCTTTTAGCAGTGAAATTTTTAACCTTGGCAGGCAGTGCCATCTCCCTGTAACCGTCGCGACAAGTGCATTGGAATGAGCCGTCAGTGTTAGTACAAGAAGGTCCAGCTCTCCCAGTTGGCTTGTTAGCTCAATTGGTTAGAGCGCTGCACCGGTATCGCAGAGGTCATGGGTCCGAGTCTTGGCAAGCCTGATTTTTTCAGGCTAAATTTTCGCAACTGCTTAAGTTGTGCTCATAACTGCGAGGATCTTCTCTTTATTTAGTGTTCAAATTTTATAGTAACGTACCATTATAATGAACTGAGTATTTTATTTGCCCTTTCGAGGGAAACAAATAATTTGGTCGCTTAAACACACAACGTACACTGGAATGATTCCACAAGATTGCTGCAGTCGGCGTCAGGAGAACAGTCGTGTGTATTCGCGGTACATTCGTCCATATCTACATGTAAAATTCATCAGAAACCGAATCGGGACTCGCAAGAGAATTTGATTTTTGATGTTATTCGGCATTAAAAAATACGAAATAAACTAATTTTACAAACAACATCAACAAGGGTAATTTTGTAAACAATATATTCAAACTTAAAGGAGCGGTGTCCCGGCTGTGTTTAGTCGTTTTCAATCAAATTTTGCCAAATACTCGCTATGAATCTTAATGTTAGCGAAAAACTAATTTCTATGGATCTAAATGACAAAAACCTTACCTCAGGAACTTATTTTAATTTAAATGTTATCGAATTTTCCTTTCTATCATACCGCGTGTTACTTATTTTATTTACTGTGGTAGACCAGCCCTCGGCTACTATGTCCAATGTAGGAAAATCGTCATAACCGCAGGTTTTTGCACGGGTTTCTCGAATAGATAAATCCGTAAGAATTTCTAAGTTATGTCAGTTCTAGTGTAGACTTCACTGCGTCAACATTGGGCCATAGTTTTTTTCTCTACACTCGTGGTTACCTACTCTATCGAGTCTAATTCAGTGCATGTGCAAACCAAAGTAAGTAATGTATTCCTTATTGTTAGATTTATTCTTAGTTTCCCTTGTTATTTGTTTTTTGTTAATTGTCATAAACTCCTATCCAAAATTAGCCGCCATATAAGACTTTATCGTTTGTAAGCTTTCTATAAGCAGTATAAGATTAGTATATGCGCAGATTATGTTACGTTTCTTCATTTGGACGTTATTGTGAATGTTAGCTATAATTATATATCTCGCGAATTGTTTAGCTATTATATTTCAGTTCGAACCGACATACGGTTTACGGCAATCATTTCAACAACACTAGCACGTGGTTTGAATCAATCATCTTTGTATCGCTCTCAATTGAACCTGTATGGAACATTGAACTCTGTCTATTAAACTCTGTAGTTGTCGTAGTCAGAATTTCTTGTCGAGTTCGTTTACGTCACGCACTTCTCTACCCCGTGTGATTAAGTTGGATTTTTGGTTTGGCATTCTGTCCTTGTGAATTACACTGTACACACAGTATATATCAAGGAAATTGTAGAGGTATAAACCTTAAGTTACCGTTTGGTAGGGGCGTGCTCTCTGGTTGGCTTGGAGTTGAACTTGGGGACTCTGAAAGAAGAAATATGAAGAAATAGTAGGTGATTTAATTTTACCGCGTAAATGTATTCCCTGGCTACATTGTGAAATTGCAAAGCAATGTTGAGAGTTAAACGAGAGAGGAAGATATCGAAGTGGCAAGAATGGTACTGACAAACCATAGAGCAAGAGGGAAAATAGAAGCATATATTTAAAGATTGAAAGTAATTATTAAACATCAATATCTAAAAGTGGCGTGCAACCAATTGCTTAACACGGAATTCTCAGAATAAAGACCAAATTTCGCAAAGGAAAACTTTCTAACCACAAAATACTGTTTCTTAGCATACGACCGGAATTTAAAGTACCAAACTCCAAAGTAATATGGTTCAGAAATAGTAATCTGCATGTGCCACTGCAAAACATTTAGTTGTAACGGTACCTTGGGGTTTTTGTGTGTTACTTATGCACCGGTATCCTTTATCGGTGAATCCATTTTGACATAACAGATCAGGATGGCAGGGACTCTTCAAACATGCGTTCTAAAGCGGAGCAAAATAAAGTCATAATATAATAAACTAACGTAGCAATAACACAATTCGTTTTTTGATTGGCTTCTAAGCGTGATTAAATTAACAATAAGTTTTGAAGGCCAGGATCTCTTTTGAATTCCGTCCCTTAGCTTGACTTTCCACCGGTTTTGAACCTTTGCGCGATCAGAAAGAATATAAGGACTGCCTGGCTGTTAAACCTGTCTTGTGGAGTACAAATATCGTGAAATATTTAACATTTTCCGAGCGTTATCTGTACTGCACTAAGCTGGATAACATCTTACTTAATCAAACTAACCTCAGTCGGTCGATAAGTGAATCCATTTCGACGTACGAGTGCCTCTGGGTGCATTTCATGATCAGAATCACTCAATTCACAGATGTAACCACCGTCCACGTGCGAAGCTCCAACATTGAAAGAGACACAGTTATGTTCTATAAAGCACCTTGCGTCACATGCGCTTTCTCTCTTCACAGTTAAATTGTTAAACACGTGACCCTGAAGAGAATATCCTTCTATAGTCGCCTTGAATTTCAAAATACGGCATTCTTCTGTCATGGAGAAAAGGAGCATTTATTAATTAGAGTAAATTTATATGTAATATAAATTTAAGTTAATGTGACAACCACGAAAAGAGATCAGAGAAGTAATAAGACCACGTCATTCAAATACGCAGATCTGTCACGCAATATGCTGCAAGGCTAACGCTTTTGCGTTACATTCAAAGGTCAAATTCACCTCTGTATCAGTATGATGTGCTAGTAGTTTTACTTCAAATTCTCTGAGCTCCTAAAAGGGTTCTTACATTAATTATTATATTTCAATAGAACGCGAAAGCATTAGCATTTTTCCAATACTTTTATTTCAATAGAACGCGAAAGCATTAATTGTTGTGATATCATTCGATTGTTTTCGCTTCAACATCGCCCTATCAGTACTTAAAGTTATCCTGGTTTCTACCCACGAACTACGTTGCAGTTTTACACAATTTATTACGTTGTTCGAAGATAAATATGCCGCTGATCATATGTCGAAGGCCTCGTGTTCAAACGACAGTTCAACAAGAGCACGAACCTCACAAGAATATCAACTCAAAAACTACGAAAGTTTCTCAGCTTATAGATTATTTTATGAAGACTCTGTAAATGTAAACAGTTTTTTGTTTTCATTAAATACAGGGAATTTGAGGAATTTAAGAGTGCCATTGTGACTGCTATTCTGACCAAAATCGGTTATAACTGAAAGGGGATTTGATCAGTTGTAGCAAGAATTTAATCCAAGACAAAAACTCAAATAACATGACTTTTAACAGGAGTATGTCACGGGAAATATAAAAGTGACGATATTTTTGCAACAAAACTTAAAACTTTGATTTGTAGTGAATACATTAACTTGTCACGCAAGAAGCATCGAACATTTTTTTTATGACGTACTCGTAATTACAACTATTTGAAGCCTTCCGTGTTTAGTAGAACAAAGATAAATGCTACAGGAGCCATTCTATCTACAATGAATGCATGTTTGTGTTCCAAGCGTCCAACTTGTTCAAAATATGCCACATTTTTCGCAACTTCTTCCCTGATTGATTCTTACATTGCGTGAGTTTATTATTCACGTTGTAGTAGTGAGTCCACCCCTGTTCCTAGTACTGGTCACTTCGATCTTTCGTTTATCGTCTATCATGTTTTAGGAATGCTATTGTGGATCAATTTAGGTTTCTGGGAAACTGCTCACCTACCACTCCCCAAACCTAACATTAACCCTTACTTATCGCTTTGGGCAAAATGTTAGGTTTGGGGAGGGGTAGGTGAGCAGTTTCCCAGAAACCTAAATTGATCCGCTATTTTTTTGCAGCCTCGCGCTGTATCGACAGCTGTCCTCAAATTGTCACTATCAATGCTACCCTGTTTTTTTTTTCTTCACGCCTAATTTAATTAATTTTTTTATGCTGCTTAGTTTCTGGAGTAGCCAACCGAGAAGAAAAAAATGCTTTCGAATAAATTGCACTAAAATTGTAAATGTTGTTTCTTTTAGTTAAATAGGTATACTCTTAAATAAAATATAATCACACTATGATGGCTTTCTTAAAATTGATTTAAAAAGGTGATTTTGTCATTTTCAACAATGGAGAAGTCAACATTTTTATATTTCAATAGAACGCGAAAGCATTAAATCTGAAATCTAAATTTGATCTTACGATAAGTGTAATGTGGTTATAATAAAAAAAAAAGGACGTATGCATCGTTGTAAACAATTTGCACAAGGCTTAAGAAGCTAAAAAACTAAATACCATGCAAGTACGTTCTTTTTTAACATTGACGTTATTTTTCTCTCGAGTTGTTAACCCTTTTAAGTGCTCGTGATCATTCATGAACACAATCCAACAAATATAGTATTGTGCTTAATTAAAAGAACGTTTTTGACCCCTTAACAAAACAATTGTCACAAAAATAAAGCTTGGGTAGGCAAATAGTTACAGACAATTTTGATGATATTTGGTATTTGCAGTACCTATCGCTTGTGACTGAAATATTTTCTCCAGACGTAATCTAGTTTCATTGCAAAGAAAAACTACCTAGTGCATCTTGATCCATCTGAATGAAACTGAATGTCAACGCGCTAGAAACTAACTTTGAAAGTTTAAGTTTTTTGATATTACCATCAAAAAAAGCTAAAAAAAAGGTTTAAACTATACGTATCATACCATCTTGTGCCAACGCCCACGAATGAAATAGCCAGGAGCAAAACAGACGTACAATCAATATTACAGTTGGCATATTTAGCCTGTGAAACAAACGAAGGACTGATAGACGCGACGAAACGCTCTTCAGCATACAAAGTCTTTCCAAAATTTGACGCTTCACCCTTATACTACCTTTTTTAAATAATTAATTGTTTTGTTTGTTAACACGAACGATCGTTGCTAAAAACAAAGTCGATCGAATGAAACCCTCTACGATTATGATAAGAATTACATTTATTTATCATTTAAATTTAAGAATACTGAAATATGTGATTGAATCAGATGTTAAGTCACAGTTAAACAGTTACGCCTATTTCTTGATGTCATTTTTCCATGATTTGTTTCAACAGTCTGTATTATTATTATTTTTTTTTAAGTTTAATATCTCAAACTTTCGGCGGTATATTTTGAATTCAAAGTTATTCAAGTAGTAGTAGTGAGTCCACCCCTGTTCCGAATAATGGTCACTTCGATCTTTTGTTTATCGTCTATTATATTTTTAGAATGCTAATTTGTTTTTTTGCAACCTCGCACTGTTTCGACAGCTGTCAGCAAATTGTTTTTCTTCCGCTATAGCTAGTCACTATCAATGCTACCCTGTTTTTCCTCACGCCTACTAAAAACAGAATGTCTTATATTGCCTTTTGTTACGCTGCTTGGTTTCTGGAGTAGCCAACCGACAAGAAAAAATGCTTTCGAATAAATTGTGCTAAAATTGTAAATGTTTCTTTTTTAGCTTGATAGGTATATTCTTAAATAAAATCTAATCACACTACGATGGCTGTCTTAAATTGATTTATGAAGGGTGATTTTGATTTGTTTTCAATATCAGAGAAGTCGATATTTATATATTTCAATAGAACTCGAGAGTATTAATTTTGAAATCTAAATCTGACAACGAGGTTGAATCTGACCTTACGGTACGTGTAATGTGGTTATTATAAAAAAATACAGTTTTCACTCGGTAACAGAAGGTTTGTCAAAAAAAGAAGAAATATAAAGCTTAGGCAGGTGAAAAGTTACAGACAATTTTGATGATATTTTGTACTTGCAGTACCTATCGCTTGTGACTGGAATATTTGCTCCAGACGTAATCCAGTTTCATTGCAAAGAAAAACTACCTACTGCATCTTATCTGGATGAAACTGAGTGCACTAGAAACTAACTTTGAAAGTTTAAGCTGTTTTGAAATATTGCCATCAAATAAAGTTAACTAAATAAAAAATGTTTAAACTATCCGTATCATACCATCTTTTGCCAAAGCCCACAAATGAAATAGCAAGAAGAACAACAGGCGTACAATCAATATAATAGTAGGCATATTTAGCCTGCGAAACAAACGAAAGACAGAGGCGACGAAACGCTCTTCAGCACACAATTTCTTTCTAAAATTCGCCGCTTCACCATAATAGCTACCTTTTAATTTTTAATTAATTGTTTTGTTTGTTAACACGAACGATAGTTGCTTAAGGTGGCTCAACTAAATTTTCAAGGGGTAACACCGCTCAAGTTTGATAATTAACTACGTCGCCATTAACAATGCTATCGAAAAACGATCACCACAGTTGTATTAGATAAAGATGAATTTTTTTTATGATCAGTGTTATATTGACATCAGAGTTGCCATAGCGACGAAATAACGTCATTACGTCTTTTACTTTCGCTCGTATTACTCGGCCCACCAGGAGATTTTTACGAAAATCGCTCAAAGGAGCTTGTACCTATCATAGCTGCCTCGATGTTGGCAAAGTTTTACAAATTCTATGAGAGCGTTTTCGAAATATTTGGGGATGAAGTTTTCGGGGCTATAAAAACAGTCAAAAACATACTTACGAGAAAATGAGGTAATATCTAAAGAAAACGACGCGCCTGTGAATTGCAATTTCATCTTATGGTAGTTTGATCTCGTTTAAAATCGTGTGTAAAACAGTGGTGGGGATTGCTTTGGTCGATTGCGAGAAAAAAAGAATTTGATGAGCGTGCGTTCTGGTGCTCTTGTTGCCATTTTCGTTTATTATTTGGTCTATGCCTACAAAAGTGATAATAAATTAAAAACCGCTCGATGATTTTTTTTTAAAATTTGACAAACTCGAGGTTTGTCATCTATTGATAAAGCTTGAAAGTTTCAAGCTCATTGAAAACATTTAAGGCAGTAAAATTGGGCCTCCAATGCACTGATTTTTTCTCGCAGATTTCATGTTTACAAGCGAGTGTCCTCATTATTCACGGATATTGTTTTCAAGTTTCATATCTTCGTGCACCACTCCAGTAAAATAATTCATTTGCATTAAACAGGACGCTCGATTGCTTTCCGAAACATTTTCCGAAGCATGCTTACATAGTTACTGACAATTTCGATGATATTTTGTATTTTAAAGTACCTATCGCTTGTGACTGGAATATTTGCTCCAGAAGTAATCCACTATCCAGCATCGTTGTAAACAATTTACACAAGGCTTAAGAAGCTAAAAATCTAAAAATCTAAAAACCATGCAAGTACGTTCTTTTTTTAACATTAACGTTATTTTTCTCTCAAGTTGTTAACCCTTTTAAGTGCTCGTGATCATTCATGAACACAATCCAACAAATATAGTATTGTGCTTAATTAAAAGAACGTGTTTGACCCCGTAACAAAAAAATTGTCACAAAAATAAAGCTTGGGTAGGTAAATAGTTACAGACAATTTTGATGATATTTGGTATTTGCAGTACCTATCGCTTGTGACTGGAATATTTGCTCCAGACGTAATCTAGTTTCATTGCAAAGAAAAACCACCTATAGCATCTTGATCCATCTGAATGAAACTGAATGTCAACGCGCTAAAAACTAACTTTGAAAGTTTAAGTTTTTTGATATTACCATCAAAAGAAGCTAAAAAAAAAATGTTTAAACTATACGTATCATACCATCTTGTGCCAAAGCCCACGAATGAAATAGCCAGGAGCAAAACAGACGTACAATCAATATTACAGTTGGCATATTTAGCCTGTGAAACAAACGAAGGACTGATAGACGCGACGAAACGCTCTTCAGCATACAAAGTCTTTCCAAAATTTGACGCTTCACCCTTATACTACCTTTTAATTTTTAATTAATTGTTTTGTTTGTTAACACGAACGATCGTTGCTAAAAACAAAGTCGATCGAATGAAACCTCTACGATTATGATAAGAATTACATTTATTTATCATTTAAATTTAAAATACTGAAATATGTGATTGAATCAAATGCGAAGTCACAGTTAAACAGTTACGCCTCTTTCTTGATGTCATTTTTCCATGATTTGTTTCAACACTCCACTGTATAAGTTTTTTTTTTAAGTTTAATATCTCAAACTCTCGGCGGTAAGTTTGAAATCAAAGTTATTTAAGTAGTAGTAGTGAGTCCATCCCTGTTCCGAACAATGGTCACTTCGATCTTTTTTTTAGCGTCTATTATGTTTTCAGAATGCTAATTTGTTTTTTGCAACCTCGCACTGTTTCGACAGCTGTCCGCAAATTGTTTTTCTTCCGCTAGTCACTATCAATGCTACCCTGTTTTTTCCTCACGCCTACTAAAAACAGAATGTCTTATATTGCCTTTTGCTACGCTGCTTGGTTTCTGGAGTAGCCAACCGACAAGAAAAAAATGCTTTCGAATGAATTGTGCTAAAATTGTAAATTTTTCTTTTTTAGTTTGATAGGTATATTCTTAAATAAAATCTAATCACACTACGATGGCTGTCTTAAATTAATTTATGAAGGGTGATTTTGATATGTTTTCAATATAAGAGAAGTATATATTTATATATTTCAATAGAACTCGAAAGTATTTATTTTGAAATCTAAATCTGACAACGAGGTTTAATCTGACCTTATGGTACGTGTAATGTGGTTATTATAAAAAAAATACAGTTTTAACTCGGTAACAGAAGATTTGTCAAAAAAAAGAAGAAAATTTAAAGCTTGGGCAGGTAAATATTTACAGACAATTTTGATGATATTTTGTACTTGCAGTACCTATCGCTTGCGACTGGAATATTTGCTCCAGACGTAATCCAGTTTCATTGCAAAGAAAGACTACCTACTGCATCTTATTTGAATGAAACTGAGTGCACTAGAAACTAACTTTGAAAGTTTAAGCTGTTTTGAAATATTGCCATCAAATAAAGTTAACTAAATAAAAAATGTTTAAACTATCCGTATCATATCATACCATATTTTGCCAAAGTACACAAATGAAATAGCAAGAAGAACAACAGACGTACAATCAATATAATAGTAGCCATATTTAGCCTGCGAAACAAACGAAAGACAGAGGCGACGAAACGCTCTTCAGTACACAATTTCTTTATAAAATTCGCCGCTTCACCATGATGGCTACCTTTTAATTTTTAATTAATTGTTTTGTTTGTTAACACGAACGATAGTTGCTTAAAACAAAGTCGATGGAATGAAACCCTCTACGATTATGATAAGAAGTTTATCATCATGATTTTAATTTAAGAATACTGAAATATTTGATTGAATTAGACGTTATGTCACAGTTAAACAGTTACGCCTATTTCGTGATGAATTTTCCATGATTTGTTTCAACAGTCTGTATTAGTTTTTCTAAAAGTTTAATTTCACAAACTCTCGGTGGCATATTTTAAATTTAAAGTTATGCCAATTTGATTTTTGCTACCTCGTGCTGCTTAAACAGCTGTCCGCAAATTGTTTTTTTTTTCCGATAGTCACTGTCAATGCTACTCTGTTTTTTTTTCTTCACGCCTACTGAAAACAGAATGTATTATCAAATTAAGTTAACTAAATAAATGTTTAAACTAAAAAGGACATATGCATCGTTGTAAACAATTTGCACAAGTCTTAAGAAGCTAAAAATCTTAAAACCATGCAAGTACGTTCTTTTTTTAACATTAAGGTTATTTTTCTCTCAAGTTGTCAACCCTTTTAAGTACACGTGATCATTCATGAACACAATCCAACTAATATAGTATTGTGCTTAATTAAAAGAACGTTCTTGACCCCGTAACAAAAAAAAAATGTCACAAAAATAAAGCTTGGGTACGTAAATAGTTACAGACAATTTTGATGATATTTGGTATTTGCAGTACCTATCGCTTGTGACTGGAATATTTGCTCCAGACGTAATATAGTTTCATTGCAAAGAAAAACTACCTAGTGCATCTTGATCCATCTGAATGAAACTTAATGTCAACAAGCTAGAAACTAACTTTGAAAGTTTAAGTTTTTTGATATTACCATCAAAAAAAGCTAAAAAAAATAAATGTTTAAACTATACGTATCATACCATCTTGAAATAGCCAGGAGCAAAACAGACGTACAATCAATATTGCAGTTGGCATATTTAGCCTGCGAAACACACGAAGGACTGATAGAGGCGACGAAACGCTCTTCAGCATACAAAGTCTTTCCAAAATTTGACGCTTCACCCTTATACTACCTTTTAATTTTTAATTAATTATTTTGTTTGTTAACACGAACGATCGTTGCTAAAAACAAAGACGATGGAATGAAACCCTCTACGATTATGATAAGAATTACATTTGTTTATAATTTTAATTTGAATATAATGAAATTTTTGATTGAATCAGATCTTATATCACAGTTAAACAGTTACGCCCATTTCGTAATGATTTTTCCATGATTTGTTTCAACAGTCTGTATTAGCTTTTTTTAAGTTTATTATCTCAAACTCCAGGCGGTATTTATTTTTTAATTTAAAGTTGTTCACGTAGTAGAAGTGAGTCCCCCGTGTTCCTAGTCTCCGATTCGATCTTTCGTTTATGTTTTTAGAATGCTTCTTTGTTTTTTGCAACCTCGCGCTGTTTCGACAGCTGTCCGCAAATTGTCATTATTAATGCTAACATGTTTTTTTCCTCACGCATACTTAAAACAGATTGCTTATATTGCCTTTTGTTATGCTGCTTGGTTTCTGGAGTACAAGAAAAACATGCTTTCGAATAAATTGGGCTTAAATTATAAATTTAATTGTTAAATTGTTTTTTTTTTTAGTTTAATATGCATACTCTTAAATGAATATATATTTACAATACGATGGCTGTCTTAAAATTGATTTATAAAAGGTGATTTTGTCATTTTCAATATCAGAGAAGTCAATATTTTTATATTTCAATAGAACGCGAAAGCATTAAATCTGAAATCTAAATTTGATCTTACTGTAAGTGTAATGTGTTATATTGAAAATTACAGATGCATCGTTGTAAACAATTTGCACAAGATTTAAGAAGCTAAACAAATAAGTACCATGCAAGTACGTTCTTTTTTTACCATTTACATTATTTTTTTTCCTCAATTGTTAACACGTTTATGTGCTCGTGATCACTTATCGACACAATTCAACAAATACGGTATTGTGCTTAATTAAAATAACGTTTTTAACTTCGTAACAGAAAATTTCTCAAAAAAAGAAAAATAAAGCTCGGGCAGGTGAATAGTTACAGACAATTTTGATGATATTTGGTATTTGTAGTACCTATCACTTGTGATTGAAATATTTGCTTTAGACGTGATCCAGTTTTTTTTTTTTTTTTTTGCAAAGAAAAACTACCTGATGCATCTTGATCCATCTGAATGAAACTGAATGTCAACGCATTAGAAACTAACCGGCTTTAAAAGTTTAAGCTGTTTTGAAACATTACCATCAAATAAAGTTAACTAAGTAAATTTTTAAACTACCCGTATCATACCATCTTTTGCCAAAGCCCCCGAATGAGATAGCCAGCAGAACAAAAAATGTACAATCAATATAATAGTAGGCATATTTAGCCTGTGAAACAAGCAAAGGACTGAAAAACGGGACGAAACGCTCTTCAGAACACAAAGTCTTTCCAAAATTCGCCGCTTCACCATAATAGCTACCTTTTAATTTTTAAATTAATCCTTTTGTTTGTTAACACGAACAATCGTTGCTAAAAACAAAGACGATAGAATGAAACCCTCTACTATTATGATAAGAATTATATTTATTTATCATTTTAATTTGAGAATACTAAAATATTTGATTGAATCAGATCTTATGTCACAGTTAAACAGTTGCGCTTATTTCGTGATGATTTTCCTATGATTAATTTTAACAGTCTGTATCAGTTTTTTTTTTTAATTTAATATCTTAAACTATCGGCGGAATATTTTAAATTGAAAATTAATCACGTTTATTTTTCGTACACAAACAATTGGTAATGATCAACAGTACAATCCTGCTTTGGAAAATAATACATAAATATGCCTATTATGTTTTTATCAAGCAAAATCGCTCAGAAATATGTTTTTATCTTTTCATCTATATTCATAAGAAATCTGCTTTTTATTAAAGCAGTAACTTATTTGCAAGCAGTTTCTTCACATAAAGTGATAGATGAGTCACAATAAAAGCCGGTTAAGAAATATTTGCAATTTCTTTATACACAGAAATCAATTCCTGGATTCAAAAAAGCCAAAGATCGTTTAACTCGGCTAGGTTTCAGAACGCCACAGAAACTCACAAAAATTCTGATTGGGAAATCAGCGAAGCCAAGATTCTTCGATCTAAAATGGAAACATGGATGCGCTCTCTGTGATTTACAAGTCGCAAAAAAGCCTGGATGAATATAGACATCCTTTATGAAAGAATTTGTGCCGGCAGTTGAAGTCCATCAAAGTTTGCAATTCTTCGACATTCTGCAGATTCACAACCTTGGATCTTCTCAATAATTATACAAAACCATCTCTCCTTAACCTTTCCCGGCATACTTTATATCACTCGTATTTTTATTATACTTAATGCTTTGCTATCCGGAAACGAAACACTATTTACTATTGAAATAGCTGCTTGTTGAACTTGTATTAACAATTAATTTTGGTCTAGTTTTTAGTTGATGGTTATTTGGAGGGGGGATGGATATGTTAATAAATGTCAGTAATAAATGCTTGTATTTTACCGTTTCAAAATGTGTACCTTTGATTGTTTACTATGACTGTTACGTAATACGATTATAAAGTAAAAATGAACTTCGTAAACAACTAGTACCTCGAAAGCTACATCAATCAAAACAGAGCCTATTACTTTTAAGGGCTTCCTGAGAAGAAGCGGGTTAATAAAGTGGAGGGCTTTGTAGAGTGAGGGCTCATTTAAAATCATGAAAAAACAAATAATTGGTCTTTTTGATGTTTTAATGCTGTTTAGTAACACAGTTTCGCAAAATAGCAGCAACAATTGACGATAAACTATTTAAAAAAGCACAGTGCGGGTTATTAAAAACATTGAGCACAAGGAGAGGAGCTTATAACGAGATGGAGGTGAAGGGGGGCGGCTGAATAGAACTTTTACGGTAGTTGGAAAATTGCCTGTCTTAACAGGGGGTTGCTGTACTGCCTTTCACTTGTGCAAAACGCTCAAAGCGTAGAAGGGCTCCTTGGGGTACTTCAATAACATTTTCTGGGAGGGGTGCTGTTAGCAAGTATTTTATTTCATATTTTATTTTAACCCCAGGATATTTAGGGGAGTTGAGGTTAGCAAATTAAATATGTTAAGTATTTTATTTAAACAAACGTTATCGACAGTTCTCACAGCTTTCTCAGTGTGATTGTCCATATTTCCGATTTTAATGTGCTTGTTTATATCCTTTGGTAGATGTAGCCACCCAATCCACCCTTTACCCCTAAATCCCCCCCTCCCCCCCCCCCCCTGTCCTGAGTTGTAGTCTCATCGTCCTGTAAGGGTTCAATCTTTTCTGATTCCGTGTATGAAAAGTCTTTGTTAATATGAAAATTGCCCAACTTTAAAATGCAGACAGTCCAACCATCTACTGCAGGCCAATATCCAGGATTTCTGACTTGTGGGTGCGTTAGAGGGTCGTAGGCGAGATGCCATGAGCACCGCAGCACCGAACCGCACAGCACCGCGGGTGCGACTTTATATCGATTTCCACAGGTAAGGTAATCGTCGCCTGGAAAACGTTTAGAGCTTAGTTTTCCTGACACACTATTTTTGGCGTTTTAAGAGTGAGTCCGCACGAGAACCATGCAGGCGAGTCTACAGCGCATCTCACCGATTTCCCTCAAATTTGGCACACTTGTGTAACTTCACTAGTACATTAACCATGTGCAATATTTTGGTTCAATTGTTTATTGTTTTGGAGAAATGTCAATCAAACTGTCAGACAGTGGAAAGTACTTAAATTTGACCTAAAAATATTCACCATGTTTGATCCCCTGCTACATGCTAAATATAAAAAGAAATGATACGAAACTTTTACATAAGACAAATCAAGTCCCGAACAATAGAAAAACGTTCAGTAAACTTGTGTCATTTGCTGCGTTTGGCTGAAAGCAAAATTCCAAATCTCCTTATTCAATTCGTATCAAAAAAGTGGGGTTTCAAAAGTCGTTGTTTGTGGACATGCGGCGTTTCTTCAATCGAATTTGAAAGTATCAATAGATTGCCAAGGAAATGGTGTCCCTATTTATGAAATAAAATCTCTGTTAAGTTTAAGAGGAATTACAGGTTCGCATCAATAAATGGTGTTAACTTCGTGACAATATGCAAATGAGCTCAACACGGAAATCGTGATAAGTTCAGAGTTTGTAAAATATAAACTAAATAGAATGTTGCTATAAGAAGTAAAACATCGTTATGAAGCTTTTTGCATAAAAATACTTTTAAATCGTTAGTAGTTTTAACTACTGGAAGTCGTTGGCTGGTAATAAGCAAATTAAACAAATTCAAACGAACACAAAGGTCATACCGACCTGCTGGTCGTACTGCACCAATTTGAAAGATATCCCCACAAGCAAGCATCATTGCATAAAAGTCATTTCCTTCAAGGGTTTTTGGCATCGCCCTCTTGGTGTGTAAGCTGCGTTTTGCCGTATTTGCCAGCACCATAGTAATTTAAGAACAGATGTTATCAAAACAAGTTGGCGGCGGGGCATCAAATATAATATCCACCGATCATGAAAACCGACTTGTTTTAGAATTCGGTCGCGTGTTTAGTCCACATATAAAAAACATGTTTCCACTGCAAAGAAATTATGTAGTCATCGTTTTCATCCAGTAAGAATCTGCGGCACAAGTGGTTTTTGGTGCTGTCGTTCTTCGAAGAACACCGACAATAGTTGATTGCGTGACAGACCGACTTGAGAATTTTATCTCAAATTTCATGTCTCAAATTTCACTCTGACTCAGATCATATTGCGATCGTCATGGCTTCGTTTATGTGCTTTCAAGAAGGACCTGACATTCAGGGGCCATGGGATATGTATTGAGTCATCTATAAATGATCCAATACGCCACAAATCGCCATGGCTTTAATTTTCCACCTTTTTTAATTTTGAAAATCTGAAATCGAAAAATTAGCCTTTAATACCGACTTACCGTAAATAATCTTATAAACGCCAGGGCTTTTTAATTTAAGGGGTACATGCGGGAGTTTTAAATAAATATGAGGCGTTTAGTAGAAAAGGGGCATTCATTTCACCAGGAGCCCATGATTTCACTCTACCTGTAACGAAACAAATAGACAAACAAGTATGTAAATATGACGCGTAGTTTGCTCCCGGATAAAGATAGGAAACAGATTTTGTGAGTAGGAGACTACTCTAATCTTTTCTAATGCAAAGCCTAAAGATGTCGTTCACAGATTGTTCGATATCGATGTCTTCATCGTCATCGCATCGGGGTTAACCATGTTGGCTAGCTAGCTCCTTTGGTCCCTTCGATGTCCGAGTGAATCAATTAACTAACTAAAGAAAAAGGCGTGTTTTTTACTCCATGAAACGTTTACTTGAATTTTGAGGCGAATATATTTTTTCTTTTTTTATTGAGGAGGGGGGGGGGGTGATGGGGGGAGCAGGGGTGTCTATTAGACACGGGACGTTTATTAGTAGAGGCCTCTAATACAAATTTTACACCTCATTATTTGAGAGTGGGGCGTTTATTAAATCATTTACACTATTTCACTCATTTACATTTATTCTAAGGATTGCCTACAGGAAAGATAAAATAGAACAAAAGATTATGATAATGAGTGTCATTGAAAACGAACTTTCAACAACCTGGTCAAGGCAAAGACGAATCATGAGTTGTAAAAAGGCACGCTGATCTACACTTATACAAATATTTAATTCCGTCGATACGTCGGCCCGTCATTCTAGCTTTAAATTTGGAAATCAGTAGGAGCACTATCAGAGATACAGGTGATTCCAAATTTGTTGAAATTGTTCTGGATCCTTGTTCCCAGGGTCTTCGTTCCCCTAAACCAGCGGTTGATAAACGAGTTTAGATATTAAATTTCGTTCCAAGAACTTGCGCATTTTACGTCAGCCTTGACCTTGGGCCATTTATGGTTCCGGTTTAATTGTGCGCATGCACCGGAGACTTGAGATGGAATGATCCGTTCTCGCTCCCAGAGTCTACGGTCCTTCTGTTCTGCGCCAGGGATCGAGACCTCTGCCGTTAATGTCTGTTAAGCTACGCAACGAATTGAAGGCGAGGTTTGGCTGGGAATGAAAAGGAATGAGGCACCAGCGGAGTGGCCCCGAGGCGAAAGCGGAAACCCGACTGAGAGGTAAGTGCTTGGACGGTTGCTATAGAAAACGGCTCCACATCGAGGCCCTTTGAGTCACACTGTCGCACTGCCCGAAGCCAGTGGAGAGCACGGATGAAAGAAAGAAGGATATAGTGAAGGCTAGAGCAACGAAAAAGAAACTACATGCAGCAAGCGAGCAGAATGCAAATATACGCGTCAGCATGACGACATGTCGACAGCGCACGAAAGACATGATCCACGAGGGCGAGGCTGCACCAGGCACGAACTCAAACCAGTTTAAATTCGTGCGACTGATCGCAGTGACAAAATGAGTGAAAGCAGCCTTGTCGCAACGTGTGTGCACTTCTGCGACAAAATATAAACTAACAAATGAGAGAGCTTCATGTATTGAATTTAAAAACTAGTTTACATTCTCCCTCTTCCAAATTCGCTGCAGGTGCACCGAACAAACGCCTTGTTGCAGGGACTTTTTGAAGTAGTACACACGAAGCGATTTGTCGCAGAGAACCTCACTTAAGGTTTATTAGTACTTCATTAGTGTTTTCCTTAATTTGATAGTAATATTGTGTATAAGCTACTTTAACTTTTTCATATATCACATTGATCTGCAATATGGTACGAACAGGAGCTAGAGAGATGGTGGATATAACCCCAGTGTATAAAGATTGAGTAAAGTCCAATTGGGTATGTAATTACAGTGGAACCTCGATATAACGAAGGGCCAAGGGACTGGCAAAATGTGTTCGCTATATCGAGGTTTCGTTATATGGAGGTTCTTTTCCATATATTTTGCCATTACTGGGACGAAAAATATCGTTCGTTATATCGAGGACTTCGTTATATAGAGGTTCGTTAAATCGAGGTTCCACTGTATACGCGTTATTAACAAAATCGAACTGCGCGGTCGTTCGATTTTGTTAGCAAGGCCTTTGAAAGACCTTTCAATTGGCATTAATGGTTTTGACATCCACACTATAAATCAAACATTCAGTTAGGGAAGCAAAATTATTTTTTTGGAGGAGTGGCCAAGTGGGATCAAAAATCCTGAAAAAAAAGTTGTTTGCAATAGCAAAATGCCCACATAAATTGTTTGAAGACATCAAAAAACATTGTCTGCAGAAAGATGCAGCTGGAAAAATTGTTTGGACAGAGAGCGCCACGGAAAGAAATCGTCTGTACTGTACTATACTACGCTTCGAGTAAAACAATGGTCCATTCCAGCGTTTCGATCGAGCACTGAGGCAAGTCTTGAGAGACTGGGTACTAGTCCAAAACAACATGGCGCCCGGGTGAAAAGTAACTTACCAGGCTTATGAAAATGTGAAGTACTGAGGCCATCGCTTACGAGAAAAGTGGAAACTAAATCCTTGCAGAATTGTTTGTGAACATTATAACTACCAGGTAGACAGGAGTGAGCGACGTTTTCTCTTTCCAATCTGCACGTGAAGATACGCTTGAATTCGATCGATGATGAACATGTCAAGTGGCTTGTTTACCTTTTCTCACGCTGTAAGTCTGTATTTATGGGCACTAAATAGCCGAATAATTAACATCACGAACCACTTTAGATGCTAAAAAGTTTATTGGATTTATGTAAGCGGTATTTCTCACGTCCTCAGCCGACCTATCCATCATGTTATGAAACTCGTTCTAAAACTTTCAGAACTTTGTTTTTGTTTTGCTCACATGTACCACATTTTTGTACGCTAAAATCATACGTGCCGATTGAACTTAACATACTTTTTTTGACTTTAATTTATTATTTAGTAAATGTTTTACAAAATAATGGCTAATGGAACCATCAGAATAACGCCGCATCGGCGATATTCAAACGTAATTTTACCCTAAAATCTCTAGTGTCACGCATTGCCCGAAATACCTTATTTTTAAAATAGGTTTACTACTAAACGTGAGAGCGATGAAAAATCTTGATGATATCATTTAAATTGTACTAGGTGATACTAATTACAGTGGCATTTTTATATGGAAAGCTTCAATTCTTGCAGAGATATTTTGGTCAAAAGATGGGTCAAAATTTAGGTATTTTTTGGCTCAAAACCGACCATGGGCACGTTGACCACGATATCTTCCACACGTTAAAGAATTTTGCGATAATATTCTACCTACAGCATTATCATCTCAATATGTAGCCCCATGCAAAATAAAAAGGAAATCTGAGAGGGTCGATGTAGACTCAAATTTTAATATTGCATGGATTTCATATGGACCCTCTCTTAAAGACAGTTTTTTATGAAACAAGGCAGCCAAAAGCAAACGTAAAAACAAGAAAGTTTCAGATTTTTTTAAAAAATTCAAAATTGAATTTTTAAGAAACAGAACTTTTATGAAAGTAAATGAAGAAGCGTTCTCAGGTTGAATACTCGGAAAAAAAGATTAGAATCTTTTTTCCGAGTATTCAACTTGAGAACGCTTCTTCATTTACTTTCACTTATCCAAGTTGCCATTTCACTTTAGAACTTTTATGACTTTCAATTTACAATTTCAAAGAATACAAATGACATAATCAAATCATCACTGATAATTTGTACCGCACATAAAGAAAAGACAGGTGATAGGTATCTTTATTGCTAATTGCAAAAGTCCAAAATGTGTCACTGGACGAAGAGGTGATTCAGACCTCATTTTCAAACTACACCAGTTAGCGATTTTGAACACGGGCACAACTTAATTTCAGTCTTTTTTTAATAATATCACTTTCTGTCTACGATAGACAGACTTCCACGGCAAGGACACCTATATATCCTGGCACTGTCCAACATCCGTCGCCTGCACTGTGTTAAGGTCTCCCTGCAGTTTTTTTCTAGATCATACCTACAGTTTTTAATTCGCCTTTTAGTGCCCTATCCTTACTCGAATAGATATGAAAATTATACTAATCTTTGTAATTAACTCAAAACGCTGCCAAAGAGTTAAAGTTTACTCACAACAACTTACAGGAAAATTCCCTTCCGTAGATTTTCTGAACGAGCAACTTCTTTATTTTGCCTTTTTAAAGGCAAAATAAAGAAAACCATCCAGTTTTTAAAAAAAACTGTTGTAATATGCGTCTGTCTTGACAGTCGCATAAATGTGATATTTATAATAACCCAGTAACATCCAGTTTGAGGCTAATGTTATCTTAAATGTGATATTTATAATAACCCAGTAACATCCAGTTTGAGGTTGATGTTATCTTAATCTTGTGTGTAAAAGTTTATAACATTGTGTATACATCAAATATAAGAAGTCAATAAAGATGGATGGTTTTCAGCCGAACGTTTTGAAATATCAAACAAATGACGTCATTTCAAAGTGCGAAAAAAATTTCGAATTGTTCTGCATTTTTTTTAATGTTGCAGCTAGAACAGGATATTGCAAAGGATTGTGCCAAATGTCGGAATGTTCCTTTCATACGGTTTGAAGAATTTCCGTAGAAAAGCCAGTAACATTTGCTTTCCAAGTTCTTGTCCCTTCGTAAACTCCGCATTTCGAATGAAATTATTCTGTTGTTGTTCGAAGAGAGGTGTTACTTTTAAAATTCCGCACGATCTTCTGCCGGCAGGGAAAACATGTGCGGGAACGATAATTAATTAATTATTTTATTTCTACTATCCGTTTTTTTCTCTGAGATTCATGTACGTGTTCATGCTTTATTTCTTGAGTCTTGAGTAACTGGGTCAGTTACATGTACGTACGTAGTGTTCAATATGGATCGTGTTTATTGTTCTTTAGACCTTCACGTTCATATTTGGTCAGTATTCTAGACTTACAATTTTTTTTTAAAAGACCTGAGAGTTCACTGATTTTAATAAGAAGAAACCCCCTGTTTTCGTATCTACGACTGAATTATGCACTTTGTTTTGCGATCTCCAAATCGTAACGATAATATACGAGATAGACCTGGCAAGCAGCGACGTTCCCACAGAAAAAAAAAAGTTCTTGTTGACCCAGAGCCACATAAGTAGCTTCACAGCTGTAGCTTCAATCTTGATTTTCCCAGTAGCAAGTGCTTGTGGGCATTATTACCACGTTCAAATAAAGTTTCTTTTTAAGAATTGATTTCAGCCTCTTGATATGACATAACATAACATAACTTTATTATTCTCACACTTTTTTAGAAAACATTACAAAAAAAACTACACTACTTTTCTTATGTTTACAGTTATATATTTATGCCATGGAAGCTATCTAAAGCTATCTAGATATTAAGCACGAGCCAATTTTTAAATAATATATAGATTTAGGCAAGCCTAAAAGCGGAGCTCCCCGGTTAATTATTTTGCACATTATTGAACTCTGAATTCTGGCCATTGTAAAACTTTAAGGCTGAGAATTTTATATTCGTTTTATTTTTTTAATAAATAATAATTAATATTTTTCCTTATTTCTTTTTTACCGTGTCCGGGGTGGGGGTACTCCCTAAAATTTACTATGGGGGTGTGCCGCTGAGTTGCTGAGACTCTGGACCTGTTCCAGAGACTAAAGGTTCAATTTGCGACCCTGTTCCAGACAAACACTGCAAAGTAGGTACCCTGTTCCAGCAATATCCACAATGGAAATATATGAAGATAGATATAAAAACACTAGCGTACACCACAAAGCTCTCACTTGACTTCGTCTGTGGCTTGGAGATAAAGCGATGAAAGGAGCGGAGTTTCATAGCTATACTTGATAGTGTTTAATCAGGACTCTGGGAAAACAATCAACCATGTTCCATAGTCAAAAGGGTGATTTGTTTACCCTGTTTCAGAGTCAGAGAGGCAAAAAGCATACCCTGTTGAGTGGCACATACCCGTATAGCTCTTATATGGGAGTACCATCCCCCCCTCCGGGTACCGTGTACAGCAACACCAAATAAGAGAACAAACAAAATCAATCAAAATGTTATAATTCCACCGAAAGCACTATCATTAAGAAGTCTGGATGGGAAATTATGTTGCAAAACGGGCAATTACCGGTATGTTACCTTCATGTAGAAAAAAGGAGGGAGGAGTAGGGCTGCATGTCGGGGTAGATAGGCATATCACATGGCAAATTAGGCATTTTTGTTGTTGCTTTACCAGCTTTAAAAGAAAGAAAAAATCACTTAACATTTAGAGTATAAAGGAATAACAAACATCTACATTTATAATAAGGTTGATTTTTTTTTTTTTTTTCATTCACTCATTTATTCATTTTCATTTTCACTATTTGCCTATATTTTAATTTTGAATGGAAATGGCGGAGGTTATAGCTAATGGTTTACAGCATATTGCCCAAACCAAGCTAACTCCAAGCAAACCGGAGTGAAAGCTAACCACAAGCAAACCAGATGAATAAAGCTAACTGCGAGCAAACAGGGGTGAACCTAACTCCGGAAACAAAGAAGTGACATTCTGTCATTCCACCGAACAGGGTCACCCCATCCCCAACCCCCCCCCCCCCCCAAAAAAAAAAAAAAGAAGAAGATAGCACCTTATTCACTTTTACATGTCTTTTGACTCCCCTTCCTCTTAAGGGGTTTTACTTCACTTACAGAAAAAAAAGCAAAAATTCTGGGAAGCTAGAATATTGTTTGTGAGTCTCAAATTCAGTTTTGTTATTTGATTACCCAGAAAAAAAAAATAGAATCATGTCTGCTTGTGTATAAAACTATGCAAGAAAAAATATAACATCAATACTTTGACTACTCTTTTAAAAATTTGTTTGTATTATTGTCCACATTTTTATGGAGTCATGTTGCCCATTTGTCATGGAGTTCACAAAGTAGGCAAGTGAGTCACAATTTGGTTGCTACATGGTACCTTATGGATACTGCTAATTTTATCTGGCTTTAGAATATTTCACTTATTTTAAAAATATAGCTGTTCTTATAAATTGTACACAGCATACAATACATAAGAATGAAATTGGTAATGCATATTGCTTGCAATAACGGTTTTAAACTCACCTATACTTTAGAATTACAGTACCACCAGTTTCAGCATAACTAATCCAAATTCAAATAATTACATTGCTTTGTAACTCCACTACCTCCCCCAAAGTCAACCAAAGATCTTATCATATAATTAGACAACTACGTGTAAGTCCTGTGTAGTTGAGGGCTCAAAACATTTGGACACTTGCAGGTCATGTTAACTGGCCAAACAGATTTTAGCTTGGTCACATGTGGTTTCTTACCAGTCAAAACATTGAAAATAGCAATTTTAAACTACCATCATTTCTGCTGTTACTGTTTTCGCTGCATATTTTTGAAAAGATCACTTCATAATGTCCTTGTTACATCTAACAAGATGTGAAAGTGACAGGTCAATCAAGAAGTCGTTTTCTGAAGTACACTGTAAATAGGTTAACATTTAAAATCTAAATTTTGCTTATTTGCAGCTTTTCTTGATTTTAATTTACATGTAATTTACTAGTCTCTTAAAAATAGCATCATGACGACACCCAAACATCGAGCTGGATTTAATCTTTCCTGTTTTCTATTTATGTCCTTGTCCTTGTCGGTTTTTGTGTCTGTGGCACTGCAAACTCTGCAACTCATGTTAACCCTGAAAAAAGTCAAATGCCACAGATTAAATTAAAATTAATTAATTGGCATCAATATCAATAATTTATAAAACAAAACACTTAACTCGAGCTTGTTTAACTGAAGACAAACCACTGGATGCAAAAGGATCCATTAGATATTTAACAGAGATGGATCAGCACAGACTATTGCTGATAACTGCAAAGTCAACTAAATATTTTAATAAACTCAAAGCATCACTGCAAACCCTAACACCCCCTCTTAATTAAAAGGTTTGGCCTTTAATCAACTCCCCCCCCCCCCCCTCCCGCTAGCCCTTTTGGAACTTCCATTGACCTTACATGGGATGGATCTGAATATTTGGGTTTTCCTTGGTGTAAGAACCTGTGGAATATTTCTTTGTTTTGGAGCTATTGTTTTCCTGCTCCATGTTGTTTTGAGGCTCTTTGATGCCTTGTTTCACTGCTTCATACACTGAGGATGAGCTGGCCATGGATTTCTGCCATAACCACACATTGGAATTTGTGAGGGGAGGTGACATTCAAACCATTTAACCTTCCACAGTGAGGCTAGGGTATAGATATTTTCTGGTACAAGATCTAGGCATTTCATGAAAACATACTTTTAGTGAAATATTAATTATTTAAATTGTCTACTAATACATTGTAGTTGTTTTGAATGTCATTGAGGAGAGACAAACTAACTCCCGAGTTAGGATTTCGAGTTGGATTTTCGAGTTGAATTTCGAGTAAGGATTTCAAGTTGGATTTCGAGTTGGATTTTCGAGTTGGATTTTCGAGTTAGGATTTCAAGTTGGATTTTCGAGTTAGGATTTCGAGTTGGATTTTTTTTGACAAAGCAAAACCCATTACAATTATTGAAAGCTAACCATAAACAGGCTAACTGGAGTGCATAGTAGGCTAACCGAAGTGAATAGTAGGCTAACAGGAGTGTGTAGTAGGCTAACCGGAGTGCATAGTAAGCTAACTGGCATGTATAGTAGGCTAACCGGAGTGCTAACTCGAAATCTAACTCGAAATCCAACTCGAAAATCCAACTCGAAAATCCAACTCGAAATCCTAACTCGAAATCTAACTCGAAATCTTAACTCGAAATCCAACTCAAAAATCGAACTCGTAAATCCAACTCAAACACCTAACTCGAAATCCAACTCGAAATCCTAACTCGGTGAATAGGCAACCTCCATTGAGGAGTTGAATAATGAATGCAATTAAATATTTCACAAAGTAAGAAGATCAGCAGCAACCAAATGCAGATTAAAGCAGCTGGGTAAAAAAAAAATGAAACTGAATAAAAACATATTTCAATTATAACTAAAATATAAAACTAGATACCTGATTTACTTTGCTGTTGTCCACTTTGCACAGAGCATTCTATACCAAGTTCAACAAAACTTGACTGTAGGTATTCTTCATTCATTGCGGCTTAATGGCAGAATATAACACTACCTAAAAGAAGGATTGACATAATAATCTATTAAAAACCACCACACTAGCTCTAATTAATGGCCCTGTTTATAAAAATAATTTATAAAAAATTCTGTCTTATTTAATGGATCTCATCAAATATAATAATATTAGCCTCTTTCGTTTATACACTCAGTGTAATGACCCTTCCTTCCTACAATGGGATATTTAGCTTTTCTACTTGGGGATTTCTTGTTAACTTACCTGTATAAGAAAAACATTCATTGCCATTGCAAAGATACACATTCAACACTGTCATAATGATAGTCAATGTATTAAAGTTTGCATACACAGCTGCATACAGTGTCTAAAATGGCATGAATTACAAGGAGAGCGAACAATTGTGTTTTATAAAATTACTCAAAATAATTAACTAAGATAGTTTTATGTGGAAATAAACTGAGTTTTTTGTTTGTTTCTGCTAAGGTGTGGTAAAAACGTGTCAACGCAAGAAATTCGCAACGTAACGATCTCTTGGCGTATTCGTCCACGACTCTAAAATAGTTCGTTCAAACGAATTCCAACAGCGAGTAAATAAGAATAAATAGATGAATTAAAAAACTACATGTAAAACACTAAGTTTAGCTGGGAGTTTGAATAAAAACATTTAAGTCATTAGATAAACAATTCAACTTTATAAAAGTTCTGTAAACCAGAACCACTAAACCGACGCAAATTCACTCATAAAGCATATAATTACAGATTTTCACAAAAAAACATGGACTTAGTGTATTCAGTAAAGTCAAAGTTTGTTACCTCATATTTGAAGTCGAAGAATGCTTGTCAATTCAGCAGGGCAAAGCTTTCAACCAGCTCATGAATTAATCGGAGGCGAAGCGGCCGCAGTTTTTCGTATTATTATATCCAACCGCGTAGTACATGTGTAAGCTATAAATTATAACTTACTCCAGCACCGCCGACCTTTGAATTATCTGCGAAGGTCTATTTCAGCCTTTTCCATCCGTGAAGCTATTGACACTTCTTTTTTTCCTACACTTCAGTTAATTGCGTTTAGCTCAATTAATTTCCTAGAGCTGGTCAGCCGCCGAAACGGTAGAAACTCGCTCGCTCTCCACCTGTGCCATTTTTTCGGATCTCCCCGTAAGCCCTTATCGTTTGCCATAACTTCCATGATGTGTAAAGCCTTTAGACGGGGTAGACCGAGAAATATTTACGAAGACATTTCTTTTTCCTGCTCGGTTTCTCCTTGTGCTTCGTTCAGCTTACAAACTGACCGGGTTGTTCACTTTGTCCTTCATGTAAATCTAAATGGACTGAACATGGAAAAGTACTTGCGCCCACGGACCAATAACAATGCTATCACTTGGTCAGCGGTCAACTTAAAAAAAACACGCGACCTTGACTAGTTCTAAACCTGAGCCCGCGATATGGTCATGTGATACTGGTCAGCGAATGCCTTGTTTTGACAGCTGTCAATTGACCATAAAATGGATGTCCAATATCAAAGATCTTAGTTGATTACCTCACTAATCAGAAGATTGTCTCCCCTCCTCCCCCTGCTTGGGTTGCCTTGGGACTCCCCTCCCCCTCCCCGAGAGTCTGTACGCGATTCGGCGCGCGTACGCACCAAATTTTTTCGGCCTCCTGGGTTTACAAAATTTCTCTCGTACCCGCATTACCCATGGTGCTCTGCTCCGCGCGCTGGCGCGCGCTGGGGTGCTCCGCTAAAAACTTTTAAATCGAAATCGACGGTTTCTTAAATGCCAAACCCGTAATATTTCTGCAAATAGAGGAAGACAACTTACTGTTGCATTTCAGAGCGTTTTTCGAGCAAAATGTGTTTTTTACAAGCTGGAGCATTCCCACTAATTAGCTATTTCTTTGTGGAATGATAATACTATTGTGGAACGACCTGACCAGGTGTGTTCTTTTCAACGCTTCGTAGCTGTTTTCTGAATCGCTCGCGGAGAGAACGTCCGGTTTCCCGAATGAACAGCTGTCTTGGACATCGACGACACGATGCAGTAAACAACGTTCTCCGATTTGCAGGTGAAGTGCTCGCGGATGGTAGCTGAGATCTTTGGTCCGCGAACATGTACATTGGACGTGGTGTCAGCTGGCAGGTGCAGCAGCGTGGGTGTTCACGCGCATTAGTCGACGTACTACCACGTGACACCGTGCGTCAGTGACTGGCGGGAAATTTCAAATCGGTTTTTCTTAAGTGATTTAATCAGGGCTCGTCATCGACAAAATACACAACAATTTAGATTGCCGACAGATATTGAAGTAAAATCACGTTTGAGTATCATTTCCACTCATTGTTGTCTCATTTAATGTCAAATGTAGAAAGTCACGCCTTTATACATATTTTAAATAAACAACAAATGCAATCAGTTTAATTAATAAAGCCACTATAACACAAAGTTAAGTGTGCCCGTAAGTGAACCCGTAAGTGACCCCGAAAGCAGACACTTAACGACTGCGCTAAGTATGTTCCATGCAACACCCATAAGTATACCTAAAGCAGATTCGTAAGTGCCTTACTTAAGGGCCCCCCCCAAGTGAGCACCTGTGGACGCTTTATGCAACCGGGCCGAAACCGGGCCTTTATGCAACCGGGCCCAGCTTTTCTTTTCTAGTTTCCAGTTCTCCTCTAACTCTTCTCGAACAATGCAAATAATCAAAAGCCAGTTTGGTTTCAACAGCATTTATTATTGATCTAAATCTGATGTAACCTTCTCATTGATGTAAGCAATCACCATTAAGAACTCTACAGTTATATAATAGGGTGCATGACAGCTCAAATTTTTTTTGTACGATTCACCGTGCATTTAACAGGAGTAAGTGTGCAAATCAGTAAATACAAACATTAATTTCATGATTTCGTGCAATAAAGTTATAATATCCAGTTTAATATGTTCAGTGCACAGCAACAAAATAACAATCCACTTTTCTTTCAGATACCTGTGGAGAAGACAAGATTCTTGAGGTCAATAAATACTCGTGTATTCGTATGAAAGCCCCAAGCAGGGCCACGACCTTTTGGGGTTGAAATTTGAACGCCCCTTCAGATATGGCCAAGAGAAAATCCGTAACCATTTACAATCTTGAGCGGAGCGAGAAATACAGTATCGACTGAAAAAAAAAAACACAAAAGATGGACAACTTATGTTACCTTAGCAACCATACAGCTCCACTCTCATTGCTATCCACCCATGCCAAGCTACTGGTCGAAAACGGATATAACGTACCGTGATTGGTGGGTTTAGGTCATGTGACACAACCGTGACACGGTCTTGATTTCCAAAAAACGTCTAAGTTGGTAAGATTAAAAAATGTTACGTATGCACACAGCAAACATCTGAGCAGCATTAAGCCCTCGCCCCTCCCTCCCGAGGTGTTTTGGAATGTCTTGTTCCTTGCCAACAGTGATACGGAAAATTGCACGTCACAAAATCCATTAGGGCATCGGCATTATCTCTCTTTATAAAGTTTTCGGGCCGGATCTTATCCCAGTTTCCGTAGCATGAAGCGACTAGGAGTATTTCTTCTCCACCGTGGATGGGATGCTAGTCCATCGCAGGGTTACCCCCCGATGGTACCCACCCATTTATACACCTGAGTGGAGAGAGGCACTGTGAGAGTAAATTGACTTGCTCAACAACACAGCGCAATGCCCCGGCCAGGGCTCGAACCCGGACCACTTACCATTAGACCACCACGCGTTCTTTTATTTTCTAGACCTTCTCAAAATAAAACTGATTAAAATTTTAATTAAGAAAAAAATTAAGGTTAATCGATATTTTGGTGAAGTTACTAACCTTGTCTTGGGTTTGACCTTGTTCCCTGTAGTACTGGAAGTTCACTCCATCGTTACTGTGCGCCAGTTTGTAAAAGGTAACCCATTCGTCCCATGAGGTGTCGCCTTGTCCCTACGTTGCTACTCGTGTGACTATGGGGTTGTTACCATGGTTACCACCCAAATCAATCTGAAGCCATTCATTGACATTTCTTGTTTTAGACGACCAAGACGTTGACCCATGTAATCTTCCGTGACTGGCGGTGTATTCGCTTCTATATTCCGAAGAGGCAGTAATTTGAGCATCAAGGATTGCACCGCTTTCCAAACCGAGGGCTTCTTGTAATTTGCAGCCTTAAAAGTGTATAGAATCGTAAAAATATGGTTTTCTGTCAGGACCGTATACCAATACCTCCAAAAACTCACAACGGGTGAAACGTGTAACGCACGTTCACAGCGTTGAATAGTCAGTTTTGCCAAGTACCATATTTGGAAACACGACGAGTTTGTACGCGAATGCTTTACATAATACACGTAATGACACAAGAACATTTAAGAGGAGAATTTAACCAAATTTAACTTTTTTCAGGCAAATTTGTTCAAAAACAAAATTACGCCATCGAGCGCGAGCTAGCGTGCGCTGTGAATTTAATCCAAATAGTACAACTTTAATTGGTTGATGTTCTCTCGTGATTTTCCAAATGTACAATGTGAATCATAACGAGTTACCCGTTTCAACCCTTATAGGTTTCTGATATCGAAACTGATCTAATAAACGCCCGGGGCGTCTATTAAATTTTAGGGTTAAAGAGGGATCGTTGAATAGATCTGAGGCGTTTATTAGAGAGAGGTGGCTCGTAATAGTTTGGTCAGAATTAGACATGCTGTCTTTGGTATTCTTTCACAGCTATACCAATTATGTTAAGGAAAATCTTTTAGCACAGATGTAAACAACATTTACCAATGAACAATTTGAGGTCATAGTGATGTCAAAATCTGTTTCCATGGCAACATCATATGAGGTTAAAGATGCATTATTTTGGACCTTTCGAGGCTAATAACTCAAAAACTACTTGGTGAAAGTTCTTCTTTTTTATATATTTTTATCCAACTGACAAAATAAACATTTTTTGCAATTCTTTAAAGAAATCTGTCAAAAGGATTCGGAGCTACGTTATTTTTGCATAACTTTAAGGTGGCTCTGAACATTTCTGACAGAATTTTTTTAAAAATTGTCAGATTGTTTCTTTTGTCCTTTAGACAAAAATATATGAAAAACAAAAACTTTTACCGTCTAGTTTTTGAGTTATAAGCCTCAAATGGTCAAATATAAGGTATCTTTGACCACTTTTGCAGTTGCCATGGTAACGGATTTTGATGTCACAGTAACTCCAATTTGTTTATTAGACATATTTTAGGTGTCAGGGCCATTCTGGGAGGATGAAGTGAACTAATTTGGTTTATTTATAATTACCGATTTTTTTTACGGTTAACATATTTTACGGCTAACGGTTAAAATTATCCAATTTTTACGCCTGACAACTAAATTTTTGGCCGTTTTACGGCTAACGGTTAACCCCATTGAGACACTCAACTATTTCTCAACAGCTCAAAGTTTAGTGCAGTAGTAATGACCTTAGACAGAAGGAGGGTTGGGGGGTATTAAACGAAATGATGTAAATTACCATAATGATTAATCACGCGTTTTCCGTGCGGTAAAACGTAGTTAATGGAACATGACGACAGTTTGGTCGTAGCATATTTTAGGTTCGTCAAGCAATCTAGAATTATGTGACTAGACAACAAATGATACATAGTTCTCAATAGTCAAGGCCTTTTTCTAAAATAAATGATTTCTTATTTACGCAGTTAAGTCAAACGCCTTTCATGTCTAATATTATTTTGAGCTGTTACGTTGTTATGTAGTCTAGAAATTTATCTTAGCTTAATTTGGATTAGTTTGCGTTTGTATGCTTTATTCATAATAAATAACGTGAAATAAATCAAAATCATCCATCAACATCAGTGAGCACGTCATTTGCAGCCTGAGACTTTATCGCTGTCATATGTCTCAGTTGAAAAATTAATTTTAGTCATTGCTTTCGGTAAGCGCTCCCTCGTCTATCAGTAAGAACCTGACTTACCTTCACATATTTTACCATCACCAGTGAATCCAGGATTGCATGTGCACTGGAATGATCCCACGTCATTACTGCAATCAGCGTCAGAAGAACAGTCGTGTGCATTCGCGGTGCATTCGTCTATATCTAAATGCAATGATGATTTGACAGAATTAAACAAACACTATTACTGTGGCTACTTTTATACGACGGTTAATTTACCTTCATCAGCTTCTAGTTAATAATGAATTAACCCGCCGAATGAAACAGATAACTTCCACTTAAATTGTATTTCTCATTTCACACATTACTTTCAGTTATTATTCTGTAAGGGCGCTCTCGTCTATCAGTAAGAAGTTAATTTACCTTCACATCTTTGACCATCACCAGTAAATCCAGGGTTGCATGTACACTGGAATGATCCCACAGCATTACTGCAATCAGCGTCAGGAGAACAGTCGTGTGTATTCGCGGTGCATTCGTCTATATCTACATGTTATCAATGATTATTAGCGCGATTAAACAATTACTGTGTCTGTCTGTCTTTCCCACCATTTGACTTTTGCGTGGTTGGTTACTTTTCCGAAATTCGCTACTACAGTTAATTTACCTTTACCAGCTTTTAGTTGATAATCAACAAACCCAAAGAGAAAGACAGATAATTTCCACTAAAACGAATAACAACGACAACACAGCACTCTACAGTGGAATCTTGATCTAACGAACACTCATATAAAGAAGTCCTGGATATATCGAAAGATATCCATTGCCCCAATATAAATACCAAAATAAATGAATAAAGACCCGGTTATAACGAAACCTCCCTAGAGCAAACATATCTTGCCATTCCCGTATCCCTTCGTCACGTCTAGGTCCCATTGTGTAAAGCCGGGTTTACACCAACAAATTTTATGAGACAATTTTTATGCGACAAATAAATTTGATCGTGTAGATGGCACAACAACTATTTCTCAACAGTTCAAAGTTAAGTGAAGCAGTAATGACCTTAGACAGAATGAGGAGAAGGGTATTAGGTCTATTACGATAATGATTAACGTGGAATAAGTCAACATCATCAATCAACATCAGTGAGCCCGTCATTTGGAGCCTGAGACTTTTATCGCTGTCATATCATTTCAATATAACTTATTATCCTATGTCTCACTTCACAAATTATTTTAGTCACTACTTTCGGTAAGCGCTCCCTCGTCTATCAGTAAAAACCTAACTTACCTTGACATGTTTTACCATTCCCAGTAAATCCAGGTTTGCATGTACACTGAAATGATCCCACATCATTACTGCAATCGGCGTCAGGAGAACAGTCGTGTGTATTCGCGGTACATTCGTTCATATCTACATGCAATGATGATTTGACAGAATTAAACAATCATTGTTACTGTCTGTCAGTCTGTTTGTCTGGCTGTCTGGCTGTCTGTCTGGCTGGCTGTCTGTCTGTCTGTCTGTTTGTCTGTCTGTCTATCCGACCGTTTGTGTTATGCTGGTTGGTAACTTTTCCAAAATTCACTACTACAGAGAAACAAGAAACTTCCACTAAAACAAATAACAACAACAGCAACAACAACACAGCACACAGTGCAAATACGTGAAATCTGAAATTATGCTGGTTGGTAACTTTTTCAAAATTCGCTACTACACAATAAATTTGATCGTGTAGATGGCAAAACAACTATTTCTCAACATTTCAAAGTTAAGTGAAGCAGTAATGACCTTAGACAGAATGAGGAGAAGGGTATTAGGTCTATTACGATAATAATTAACGTGGAATAAATCAACATCATCAATCAACATCAGTGAGCCCGTCATTTGGAGCCTGAGTCTTTATCGCTGTCATACATGTATCATTTCAATATTTAACAATTATTCTTTGAAATCGAGGTGAATATTCTGCCGCTATTCACCTCGATTTCAAAGAATAATTGTTTTAGTATATACACACGAAGTGATCTCAACAACAAGCGATCTCAAAGTTTTCAGAAGGAAACCATTTAAAGTCGATTTAATTGACCTCTCAATTCATGCGTGGAAAACGTACAGATAAGCGGCACTAACCGACATGCGCGAAACAGTTTACAGAATCTTCAAACATGGCAAATCTAGTTAATCTTTGATAAAATCCTCGTCACAATCTAGCAAAATGGTCCTTTAACACCACTCAAACCTGCAATCTGATCAAAAACCTGCTTGCAAAACATTTTGACCGTTGAATCAAAGCTTTTGAAGTTCACTTGAATTGAAAATTGAAAGAGCAGTTGGCGAAGGATTCACCTGAAAGTTTTCAGATTATAAGCTTACTGAATGTCTGCAGAACTGTGGTGAAAACTTGATGTTTTCTTTCACAAAGACTTTTTCCTGAATATTTGTGGAGTATCTTGGTTGAATAACACTTGATGTTGCTGCCGATAAATCTGCGGTATTCATTTCTGCCGATGCCGGGAGAAGAGTGACTGACGGTAAGCAATTGTTTATCGTTTTAGTACTCGAGTTGTGTGGACATTGTGCTGCAAATTGCGAAATATGTAGTCTTCTCTTACTTTGAAAACCATCACGCCAAATTTCTTAGCCTTTTTTTGTCTTTCTGGTTCTTCTTGTATTCTTAGTATTTGCGATTCAGAAACGCCGGCGAAACGCGAGATTACGCCGGCTATTTTGTTTCAGTTTGGATCAAGCATTATTCACTCCGTAGGGAGTGAATAATGCTCATTAGCCCGAGATAGCGAACCAATCAGATTGCTTAAAACACCAAGATCACTGAGTGTGTATATACTAAAACTTATTATCCTATGTCTCACTTCACAAATTATTTTAGTCACTACTTTCGGTAAGCGCTCCCTCGTCTATTAGTAAAAACCTAACTTACCTTGACATGTTTTACCATTCCCAGTAAATCCAGGTTTGCATGTACACTGAAATGATCCCACATCATTACTGCAATCGGCGTCAGGAGAACAGTCGTGTGTATTCGCGGTACATTCGTTCATATCTACATGCAATGATGATTTGGCAGAATAAAACAATCATTGTTACTGTCTGTCAGTCTGTTTGTCTGGCTGTCTGGCTGTCTGTATCTCTGTCTGTCTGTCTGTCTGTCTGTTTGTCTGTCTGTCTGTCTGTCTATCCGACCGTTTGTCTTATGAGTGGTTGGTAACTTTTTTAAAATTCGCTACTACAGAGAAACAAGAAACTTCCACTAAAAGAAATAGCAACAACACAGCACACAGTGCAATTTTGAACTAACGAACCTGTGTTTAACGAATTCCTATAACGAAAGATATTCACTGCCCCACTATAAATACTAAAATATATGGAAAAGAAACCGGTTATGACAAAACCTTCCTAGAGCGAACATATTTTGCCATTCCCGTGGTTCTTCGTTATATCGTATGAAGCCGGGTTTACATGGGCAATTTTTATGTGACAAATTTATTTGATCGTGTGGATGGCACAACAACTATTTCTCAACAGTTCAAAGTTTAGTGCAGTAGTAATGACCTTAGACAGAAGGAGGATTGGGGGATATTAAAATAAATGATGTAAATTACCATAATGATTAATCACGCGTTTTCCGTGCGGTAAAACGTAGTTAATGGAACATGACGACAGTTTTGTCGTAGCCTATTTTAGGTTCTTCACGCAATCTAGAATTATGTGCCTAAACAACAAATTATATATAGTTCTTTATAGCCAAGGCCTTGTTCTAAAATAAATGATTCCTTATTCATGCAGTGAAGTCAAACTCCTTTCGTGTCTAATATTATTTTGAGCTGTTATGTTGTTATGTAGTCTAGAAATTTATCTTAGCTTAATTTGGATTGGTCATTGCGTTTGTATGCTTTATTCATAATAAATAACGTGAAATAAATTAACATCATCCATCAACATCAGTGAGCACTTCATTTGCAGCCTGAGACTTTATCGCTGTCATATGTCTCAGTTGACAAATTAATTTTAGTCATTGCTTTCTTTAAGCGCTCCCTCGTCTATCAGTAAGAACCTGACTAACCTTCACATCTTTTACCATCACCAGTGAATCCAGGATTGCATGTGCACTGGAATGATCCCACATCATTACTGCAATCAGCGTCAGGAGAACAGTCGTGTGTATTCGCGGTGCATTCGTCTATATCTAAATACAATGATGATTTGACAGAATTAAACAAACACTGTTACTTTGGCTACTTTTATACGACGGTTAATTTACCTTCATCAGCTCCTAGTTAATAATGAATAAGCCGACGAATGAAACAGATAACTTCCACTTAAATTGTATTTCTCATTTCACACATTACTTTCAGTTATTATTCTGTAAGGGCGCTCTCGTCTATCAATAAGAAGTTAATTTACCTTCACATCTTTGACCATCACCAGTAAATCCAGGGTTGCATGTACACTGGAATGATCCCACAGCATTACTGCAATCAGCGTCAGGAGAACAGTCGTGTGTATTCGCGGTGCATTCGTCTGTATCTACATGTAATCAATGATTATTAGCGCGATTAAACAATTAATGTGTCTGTCTGTCTTTCCCACCATTTGTCTTTTGCGTGGTTGGTTACTTTTCCGAAATTCGCTACTACAGTTAATTTACCTTTTCCAGCCTTTAGTTGATAATCAACAAACCCGCAGAGAAAGACAGATAATTTCCACTAAAACGAATAACAACGACAACACAGCACTCTACAGTGGAACCTAGATCTAACGAACCTTCATATAACGAAGTCCTGGATATATCGAAAGATATTCATTGCCCCAATATAAATACCAAAATAAATGAAAAAGACCCGGTTAAAACGAAACCTTCCTAGAGCAAACATATCTCACCATCCCCGTATCCCTTTGTTAAGTCTAGGTCCCATTGTGTAAAGTCGGGTTTACACCAACAATTTTTATTAGACAATTTTTATGCGACAAATAAATTTGATCGTGTAGATGGCACAGCAACTATTTCTCAACACTTCAAAGTTAAGTGAAGCAGTAATGACCTTAGACAGAATGAGGAGAAGTGTATTAGGTCTATTACGATAATGACGTGGAATTAACGTGGAATAAATCAACATCATCAATCAACATCAGTGAGCCTGTAATTTGGAGCCTGAGACTTTATCGCTGTCATATCATTTCAATATAACTTATTATTTTTTTCTTTATTCGTGAGCGGGCGGTATTCTACAAATCCTGCGATCTGATTGGTTCCGGGAGCGGGCGGTATTCTCCAATCCGGCCCGCTCACAGCGGGCGGTATCCGTTGCGAGATCAATCATCGAGTGTACTTTCCGCGCGAAATCATTTAAAAGCGTTGTACGAACGAACACATGAAAGATTTGCGCAGCAAAATCGAAATAGCCGCTCACCAACTGTTGTAAATGTAAAAAGACAGAATAGAAGTGAAATTAAAGGCCTCGAAGTTCTTCTAAAGGCGAGTATTAATTTGTTTATCAACAAATCAAGTTCTAGTTGATAGTTTGTTGAGTTTGTGGTTGTTTGTGCATTTTGCAATCATTTTCACGCCATAACGATAAGCTGCGCCGGTTTTAAACTTCAATTTTGAGTAAAAACTGTCTTTTTATCGGCCACTTCTTTGCCAAAACAAAACACTAGTTGCCATCATTTAAGAAAATGAGATTCGTTAATTAGAAACAGCCAAAATAATTCTCGCAATATTGTGCCGTACGTCCAAACTTCGCATTATGCTGGGAATCAACGCAGAGCTTTTTAATTCGTTAAATACAATTGTGTATAGCTATACCAAAACTGTCTTTCAGTCAGATAGTATTTTCTAGTCAGAGAAATTCTCAAACTTAGCATCCTGCGAACAGAGTTCTTTATCAAAACATTCATCGGGAAGCAGGAATCGGCGTTTAGTTTTGGCTCGATTTTTCATTTATGATAATTATTTACTACTTCAATTTCTTTGATTGAATCTCTTCAGTGTAAATTTAATATGCTGAACCTTTCTGTAAATACGGTTCATTTAAGCAAGGCGACTATTTATTAATTTATTTCCAACTAAATAACAAACAACATTTTACACTCTTGCTAACCCGTCGATCGACTGAACATTGAAATTAAATGGCGCGCGTATACAAACAAAGGTTTTTTGACACAATCTTTCTAGGTTTCTTTTAAAAACAAATAAAGTAGGAAAAAAATAAAAACGTTATTCACCAGCCTAGGTCGGTCCGTATTGGGAAAAACTGTGCCCTCGGTCTTGGAACCGCCCTCGGCCTGCGGCCTCAGGCGGTATCCAAGACCTCGGGCACAGTTTTTCCCAATACGGACCTCCCGGCTGGTGAATAACCTATATTTATCCTATGTCTCACTTCACAAATTATTTTAGTCACTACTTTCGGTTAGCGCTCCCTCGTCTATCAGTAAAAACCTAACTTACCTTGACATGTTTTACCATCCCCAGTAAATCCAGGATTGCATGTACACTGAAATGATCCAACGTCATTACTGCAATCGGCGTCAGGAGAACAGTCGTGTTTATTCAGGGTACACTCGTCAACATCTAAATGTAATGATTTGACAGAATTAAACAGTTACACACTGTGTTTATTACTGCCTTACTGTCTGTCGCGTGGCTGGTTGGTTCTGATATTACATATTCTTTGACTGATTTGTCGTTTCGATCGATTTTTTTTCTCTTTGGTTTTATTAAGCATTTTTTCAGCTTTGGCATTTTTTTGCGGTATTGGCACTCAACATGGGGAACTCCACAATGCAAAAAGAAAAGCAAACTGATTAATTTAGTAGCGACGTCTTTAAAGGTGTTATAAGTAATAGTAATACGAGAAAGCGTCTCATCATGTTTTAGTATATTTTCCAAACATTAAGGCTTACAGGCTTACAGAGAATTAAGAATACGAAAAGCAGCAGACCGGTTTGAAATGCGATAAAACACTGTCTAAAGTGTTCGAAATATTCCTCAATTGAGACCAATTAAGAACAAATTTCTTAAGATCATAACGTTTATATGTTTTTATGTTTTAACGTGAACTTTATTGCGGTCAAATAAAATTGAACTGCAATTATAAAGATTGTTTCTGGCTGTCTTTCCTGTCCACTAAAACGTTATTTGTATTAGGTAAAAAACGTGTGGCCAAGAAAAGAAGGCTACCTGTTCTAGTTTAACATCCAACAGAGCTGATCATTTTTTATGGAGGCCGATTACAATTTAACCTACAGTTGAAAGCCGCCATTTTTGTTTTACAACGCATATAACTCGTGACATCTGTAAATCTACGCTTTCAAATCATCATCATCATCGTCATCATCATCATCATCATCATTATACCCTCGAATTTTGCAGAGTAGCTTATACAGCTAGTATCTCCGAGCATGTCACAGAACACAGCACAGTGGCCAAATACCAGAGTACAACACTGGGAACTCCATACCCTACTCTTTACGATAAGTGAGTTGGTTCTTTTACGTCCCCTGCTGACTATGACATGTACTGAAGATGCAAGAGATGTGGCCTACGGTTTATCGTCCTTATCCGAGAAGACTAGATTATCTAATGATTTGCAGATGTCATTGCAACGGCAGCATATTTTCCTTCACAGCGCGCGAGCGGGCAAGATGAACCGAATCCTGCAATCTGATTGGTTCCGGGAGCGGGCGGAATTTTCCAATCTTGACCGCGGTCAACGGAACGGGATGCAGTTTTGCGCGAAATCAGTTTGCAGCGCGAGTCGAACGAAAACATAAAAGTTTTGCTTTCCAAAATCGAAATAGCTGTTCACCAACCGTTGTAAACTTGAAAGGACCAAAAAGCAGTGAAATTAAAGGCCTCATAGTTCTTCAAAAGGCGAGTATTTATTTATTTCTCAACAAAATTGAGTCGTAGTTTAGCGTTCGAAGATTGCCGTTATTTGTGCATGCATTTTGCAATGATTTTCACGCCATTGCGGTTAACTTCACCGGTTTTTGAACTTCCTATAAGAGTTAAACTGCCTTGTTTATTCGTCACTTTTCGCTAAAAACAGAGCACTATTTGCCATCATTCAAGGAAATGAGATTCTTTGATAAAAAACGGACAAATTAATTATCACCATATTGTGCCGTACGTAGACACTACGCATTTCATTCAGTTTGGCACTGTTTATCAGAATATAATTCTGCTAGGAATCATTGCAGAGATTATTAATTTGTTTAATACAAGTGTGAATAGCTTGTAAAACTGCGTTTCAGTCAAAGAGTATTTTTGAAAATAGAGAAATTGGATTAACACCCTACGAGCAAAGTTTCTTTCAAGACTTTTCAAAACATTAATTTATCGGCAATTGTTCAGGAAGCCGAAATTGATTTAAATGTGTTAAGTTTTGTGGCTAATGTGTGCTATATTTATGATTTTTTTTGCTTTTCTTCATTCTCTGCAGTGTAAATTAAATATGCTGAACCGTTCTTGAGTATGGCTCATTTTAAATGAAGCTATTTTATTCCGAAATAAATAGCAAACAGAATTCTTCACTCTTGCTCGTCGATCGAGTCGGACTCAACATTGAAGTCGTATCCGCGCGTATTCAAACAAAGATCTTGCGACGTATTTTTTCTCGGTTTCTTTTCCAAACAAATTAAAGTAGGAAAAAATAAAAACGTTATTTGCCGGCCTAGGTCGGTCCGTATTGGTAAAAAACTGTACCCTCGGTCTTGAGCGCACTTTTTCCCAATACGGACCTCCCGGCCGGCAAATAACATATATATATATGAGAGTCTGCTTTAAACTAATAAGAGGGACCAAACAAAAAATACATATGTTTTAGCAGTGCATTATCTAACCTTGGCAGGCAGTGTTATCCCCGCTGTAACCGTCGCGACAAGTGCATTGGAATGAACCGTCAGTGTTAGTACAATCTGCTGCCTGGTCACAGTTGCTCGTCGCAGTACTGGAACACTCATTTATATCTGCGAACAGCAAGCAAAGCACTCACTGGGACTGTTGCCTTGACGTGGCTGAGTGGCTTGTGCGTCCCAATGACTCCAAGAGCTATGCCGGCGGGGGTGTTTGCACCCCTGGTGAGGGCCTCCCAAGCCGGAAAGGTCAAGGAGTAGGGTCCAGACTAAAGTCAGTCCCACGGCCCTCCAGGTATGGGGGTTGGGTTTGAGGTTAACAACCTCATCCCGTAAAAATTTCTTGTTACGGAAACAGCAACGACGATAACCAACAACCTGCACACAGACCTTCAAGGGTCTTCAAACTGCCAGTGGTGTAAGCCAGAAGGAAACTACTGGCATGAAGTTGGAAGTGCTGAGTGCAAAAACCCCAGTTTTTGGAACGTACGTACTATGTACGAAACCGGAAAACTTGCTCAGGACACAGCCGAAATGAGAAGGTGTAGATTACACGTGTTGGGTGTTAGTGAAAGTAGAAGACTACAATGAGCTGGACACCTGAAGGCAAACGCAGAAGAGGGCGCCCAAAAACAACACGGCGCAGAATGGTAGAAACGGAGTTAAGGGAGCTCAATTACAACTGGAGCACCATTGAAAAACTGGCTAGAGATAGGCAGGGTTGGAGAAACTTCGTTGCTGCCCTATGTGCCACACAGGCATGATGAGCAGTAAGAAACAACAAGCAAAGTCGTATAGTAGGTGATAATGAACAAAAGGTTTCACAATGTGACAAATGTAGTTGGATAAGCCACCATCGTAAGTAAAAAGGTAACCGTTGTGTCTTGCACACAGTGCAACTCAAATCAGCCTTTTTCATGGTCGAACCGCTTACCGAATTAAGACATTTTATTTACGTAGTGCCGTGAAAACTCTTTATAACATAACTATCAAAAACGTACAGGTAACACAGAAACAAACAGCAAAGGCGACGACAACGAAGAGAGTGTCAAAGGAAAGGACAGACGACAACAATAAAAACTTTGTTGATTTGTCCCGACGAAAGGCTACCCTCGAAACGTCAGCTTTTCCAAATTTGATAAGGCGCTTAATCTACCTTTAACAACTTCTAGTCGATAATGAAGTTTATTATATGACTAGCTCCGTGAGCGGTCAAGATGAAACGAATCCCTTGCTCTGATTGGCTACCCGAGCGGTCAAGATGGAGCCATCTTGACCGCTCGGGATCGCCCGCTGCGTTCCCGCAAGCGAGAAAACTTTTCAGATCCGTCGAAGCTACTACAAAAAGCTTTTCCGTCGTAAACTTGAGCTATGAAACCATTTACCGAAACAAAACAAATATTCTCTGCCTGTTTCTAGCGAAAGAGAGTCCAATTACAAAGAAATAGGTCTTGAAGCGAACGAGAACAAACTAATTAAACAGCAAATGTTAACGAGTTTCGTGAATTTTATTTGCCACAACAACCAGCTATTAGCTTAAATACAAAAATTAAAACGCAAAGCGACTTGAAGACATGATATCGGTTTTGTTCGACGGAAAAGGGAGAGAAGTCAGTGACATACCTGAAGAATAAACAATTCGGCAAACTTGTCGTTTGTGTAAATCTTGATTGAAATCTTGATGGAGAAAGCGGTCGGCACGGCGAACCATTCATAGTCCAGCCATGTGGTGCTAAAAAATACTGGAATTGTGCACTTTGGGGTAAAAGCACCAAATTTGGCATGGTGATAGTATTTAAGTTGCTGAACAATATTAGCTATGGACCCCAGCCAGGGGGGTGATTTTGTACTAAGGGGGGTGGGGTGGTTACAATTTTCAAAGAAATTACTGTAATTCAAGAAAAAAGGTGTACAGTTGAGCCGAATTTGTTATATGTAGTAGTACTTACTTACTATTCAGGTTGCTGAACAATATTAGGTATTTACCCCAGCAAGGGGGGTATTTTTTGTACTAAGGGGGGGGTGGGGTGGTCACAATTTTCAAAGAAAGTACTGTAATTCAAGAAAAAGGTGTACAGTTAAGCTGAATTTGTAAGATGTGATATAACTTGCTTACTGTTCAAGTTCCTGAACAATATTAGGTATTGTCCCCAGCAAGGGTGGGGGGAGATTTTTTGTACTTAAGGGGGGAGGGTGGGGTGGTTACAATTTTCAAAGAAAGTACTGTAATTCAAGAAAAAAGTTGTAAATTTGAGCCGAATTTGTTAGATGCGATAGAACTTGCTTACTGTTCAAGTTGCTGAACAATATTACGTATTGTCCCCAGCAGGGGGGGGGGGTTGTACTTAGGGGGTGGGGTAGTTGCAATATTGAAACAAATTGCTGTAATTTACCGAAAAGGTGAAGAGTTGAGCTGAATTTGCCATACTAACAGTGCACAATGTCCTGAGATATGTCATCTGACTCCAACTAGACGTTCTTCACAAACGGGGTGTATAACCAGCACGCAGGGGGGGGGGGGGGGGGGGCGTGGGGTAGTACGTACCATGGTATTTTTTGACTTTGTAAAGTAAGCAAACTTAATCCTCTCACTAGTATGTCCCACCGCATTTACAAAGCACAGTCCAAGACATGACAGATTTCTAATATTTACAACGTTCTCTGTAACCCCAGCATTGCACCCTTATTTCACCAGCTCCCTGGCGTGCTGTTGATGCTTCAGGTGATGTGGTCCACCCAGGCTACCATACATCTGACTCGGATTGTGCCCATCCCCATTCACTAAGGGAAGGTAGTTCAGGATTAGATACAATGCACTGTTCTCAACAATGACCAGCTTGGTAGGCCACTATCTTGTTGTGTTGTACTAATGCATCAGCGGTAGAGGGTTGTTCTCAAGGGTCCTAACTTCTGTGCAAAAACTAACTTTCCTGGCATCATTGTCTCCTTGGCACGGACTTGTCTGGTCATACAACAGCACCACAAATCTTTCCAGAAAACGCATACTAGGCACTTTTTTGAGGACCATGAAAGCTATAGTGGCTTCTCCATAGGACATCCATGTGGCTTATACTGTGCTCTTCCCTCGTCCTTAGAATGCTGATCACAGCCTGTAAAGGCGTGGATAATGTGCAACACTTGTGATTTCTCATCTCCAAGAGGCCTGACGATATCAAGTATTGCTTACCAACTCCAAATGCAATCACATCTCACTATACTCTTAATTGATTTAGATTTAAGTTGGAAATAGCGAGCATTGTGACATTAATGTATCCTGTACGAAGAATTAACTTGCTGTGCACAATCAGATGCAATTAAAATTAGCCTTGTAGCAGCCTCCTTGTGCCTGCAAGGTGATATTTTAGGCGTAACATCAACTGAAGATGACAATACGAGAGTGTCGCTTGTAGATAGAATACATTTTGTTTGCTTCACATGGCAACGTGATCATCTGCTAAGCTAGATATGCTCTGTTTTGTTGGACTCTTCCTTCAGAAATTCTCCCCACTTAGCAGGAACCCTTACATCTGTTTCTACTCTGGCGACCTGCGACCTGCAAGTAAGCGTAAAGCCCGACTTGATGAAGTGTATGGAAAAACTGACACCCAACCAATCTATAACCCCAGTAGTAGATGTGATGCTTATCGATGGTACTGCCCCTGTCAACATATTAAAGCCATCTGGAACATGTAAAACATTCTTTGGCTATGCATATCAAGTTAACTTGCCGCAAATCAGTAAGCAGCTACCGAGTGTGCAGCAGATTGATATCATCTGGGAAAGATGCCTACCAAACTCGTGACAAGCGTGGAAGAGGTGTCCGTCGCAGAGTAGAAGCAGATGTAAGGCTTCCTGATAACTGGGGAGAATCTCTGAAGGAAGATTCAACAAAACAGAGCTGATTTTATATGTGCGTGCACAGCAAGGTATTGACAAGATAATTCTTTGTACAGTAGACACTGGTGTTGCAGTAGTGCTTGCTCTGGAGATATGAATTGAATCTGGAGTTGGTAAGCAATACTTGACATCGTCAGGCCTCTTGAAGATGAGAAATCTTAATTGTTGTACACCTTTACAGGCTGTGATTAGACATCGGCATTCTAAGGACAAGGGAAGAGCACAGTATGGGCCACATGGATGTCCTTAGGAGAAGCCACTATAGCTTTCATGGTCCTTAGCAAAATGCCTAGTGTGCAGGATGTTCTAAATGCTATGCATGTGCTGAAAGGATTGGTCGTTCTGTTGTATGACCAGCAAGACCGTGCCAAGGAGTCAATGATGCCAGAAAAATTTTTGCACAGAAGGGAAGAACCCTTGAGAACATCTCCCCTACTGCTGATGCATTAGTACAAACACAACAAGATAGTGGCCTACCAAGCTGGTCATTGTTGAGGACAGTGCGCTGTATCTAATCCTGACTACCTTCTCTTAGTGAATGGGGATGGGCACAATCCGAGTCAGATGCATGGAAGCCTCAGTGGACCACATCACCTGAAGCATCAACAGTATGCCAGGGAGCTGGTAAAATGAGGGTGCAAACCTGAGTTAGGTTGCAAAGACCATTGTTCAAGACTGGCATGTCTTGGACTGCGCTTCGTACATGCGGTGGGGAATGCAATGGAGAGGATTAAGTTTGCTTGCTTTACAAAGTCAAAAAATACCATGGTATTTACTCCCCCACCCCCCTCCCTGCGTGCTTGTTATACACCCCTTTTGTGAAGAACTTCTGGTTGGAGTCAGATGACATATCTCAGGACATCGTGCACTGTTAGTATGGCAAATTCAGCTCAACTCTTCACCTTTTCGGTAAATTGCAGTAATTTGTTTGAATATCGCAACTACTCCACCCCCTGAAGTACAAAAAACCTCCCCCCTTGCTGTAATATTGTTCAGTAACTTGAACAGTAAGCAAGTTCTATCGCATCTAACAAATTCGGCTCAAATATACAACTTTTTTCTTGAATTACAGTACTTTCTTTGAAAATTGTAACCACCCCACTCCCCTCAGTACAAAAAATCTCCCCCCCCTCTTGCTGGTGAATACACCTAATACTGTTCAGGAACTTGAACAGTAAGCAAGTTCTATCCCATCTTATAAATTCAGCTTAACTGTACACCTTTTTCTTGAATTACAGTACTTTCTTTAAAAATTTTGACCACCCCACCCCCCCCCCCACCCCCTTAGTACAAAAAATACCCCCCTTGCTGGGGTAAATACCTAATATTGTTCAGCAACCTGAATAGTAAGTAAGTACTACTACATATAACACATTCGGCTCAACTGTACACCTTTTTTCTTGAATTACAGTAATTTCTTTGAAAATTGTAACCACCCCCCCCCCCCTTAGTACAAAATCACCCCCCTGGCTGGGATCCATAGCTAATATTGTTCAGCAACTTAAATACTATCACCATGCCAAATTTGGTGCTTTTACCCCAAAGTGCACAATTTTTTCACCATATGGTCGGACTATCAGGCACTGTAAGCTGTTCGCTGTTGTCGCGTCGTTTTACTTCGTCTCGATTCAGTCAAGAATTTGACAGTCAGTCATTAAACTTTTAAACCAATGAGATGATTTTAGCGTGCGCCATTGAATGTGCATGCAACTGGCTTCCTTTTCAGTACTCGAAAAAAGTCATATAATAAATCCTTTATTGACCAAGCTTGTTCGGTCAAGATGGCAGGATATTGGCCTCGTTCTTTTTTGCGTGTTTATGGACCTCGACTTCGTCTTGGTCCATAAACACGCAAAAAAAAGAACTTGGCCAATATCCTGCCATCTTGACCTCACGCTTGGCCAATAACCCATATGTATTTCACATGTCCGTCGAGAGATACAAAACTTCGCCATAAAGCAATATAAAGCAATGTAAAGCAATATAAAGCAATGTACTTCGCCATTAAAAGCAATGTAGTGTATAAACAATACACTACCTCAACCACAACACGACAACTAGCAATGACATCTGACACAAAGTTTAACGATAAAGTTGAGATTTGTGTTCCGCTTGAGTGAATGAGTTGCGGATGGGAATTAAAATAGATTGCAAAAAAAGGTTGCACATTAGCATATATAAATTACCTAACCTACCTTGACATGTTTTACCATTTCCAGTGAATCCTGGTCTACATGTACACTGGAGGGATCCCACAACATTGCTGCAATCGGCTTTGGAAGAACAATCGACTGTATTCCCGGTGCATTCGTCTATATCTACATGTAATCAATGATGATTGACATAATTAAATATTTGTAAACTGTTTTGTTACTGCCAAGCTGTCTGTTAATTATCTTACCTTGGCAAGCAGTGCCATCGCCGCTGTAACCTTCCCAACAAGTGCATTGGAATGAGCCATCAGTGTTAGTACAATTTGCGGCCTGGTCACAGTTGTTCGTTGCAGCAATGGAACACTCATTTATATCTACGCATAGCATAAATACAAAAAAAAGTGTTCGAAATTCATGATAATAGAAGTACCATGTCTAAAATGGGAAATGGGATTACTGAATAAAAATGATTTGAATTCGATCATGTAGCTCACTAGAGATATCCGCTCCACCCTTGTAGCCAACTCGACACTAGTCCCTCCTCTACTGTGTCAGGATTTACCCAACCTACCTTGACATGTTTTACCATCGCCAGTAAATCCAGCCTGACATGTGCACTGAAACGATCCTATGATGTCAATACAACTGGCGTGAGAAGAACAGTCGTGTGTATTAACGGCACATTCGTCAACATCTACAGGTAAAGATGATTTAACAGAGTTAATCAATTAAACGGTGTGTCTTTACTGGTTGGCTGTTACTTTATGAGTTGACATTGAAATATCGTACCTTCACAAGCAGTACCATTCCTGCTATAACCTTCGCGACAAGTACATTGGTATGAACCGTCAGTGTTCGTACAATTTGCTGCCTGGTCACAGTTGTTTGTCTCATGACTGGAACACTCATTAATATCTGCGTATGACAAACAAAGTAGTATTCATAAACAATAAAAGGAATGTTTACTAAAAGGAATGTTTAGTTTCAAAATGCCATGTTAGAAAATGAGAAATGGAATTCCTGAATATAAGACTATATTTTTACTTGCGTAAGTCTATTATTTTGATTACAGCGTTTCGCATAACGGATTCGTCTGTGGAACCTTTCAAAATAGCATCCACTTAAAACATCATTTCCTTCAGTTTAAAGCTCAGTACCAAAAACAATGGTTAGATGGCGTTTGCTTAAAGAAATGCTACAAAAATAAACAGACGAGAAATTCGATTACAAAACGGACGAATTCGACAAAAATGGACAAAATCAAACGAAGAAAAACTGACAAACAAACAAACAAAAAAAACAATTTAAAGGACAGTTCATTGGCTCACTATATATATCCGCTCCTCCCATGTAAAGCAACAATACTAGTGTGTCCTCCACAGTAAGGAATTGACTAACCCAACCTACCTTGACACGTTTTACCATCGCCAGTAAATCCATGTAGACATTTGCACTGATATGTTCCAATAGTATTACCGCAGTTGGCGTGTGAAGAACAGTCGTGTGTATTCATGGCACACTCGTCAACATCTACATGAAATGATGATGTAACATAATTAGTAATTAAAATGTATGTCTTACTTGGTTGTCTGTCACTTAGTGATTTGATATCTTCTTAAGCAGTAAAATATCGTACCTTCGCATATGACACCATCCCCGCTGTAACCAGCGCGACAAGTGCATTGGAATGAGCCGTCAGTGTTGGTGCAGTTTGCTTCCTGGTCACAGTTGTTCGTCTCGTGACTGGAACACTCATTTATATCTGCACACATTAAAGGGAGACCAAGAAGAGGTTAGAAGGGACTGAATGTTCAGGAACTACTGAAGTGTTTGACTGCTTGTCTGTCTGTTTCACGTTCTCTTATGCTTTGGACGTTGTGAATTAACCTCCACCCCCACCCTCCATCCCCCGCCCCACCCTAGGAAAAAAAAAAATAATAAAAAACAATCCTACCTGTGCAATCCACGCCACTTCCGGTGTAGCCGGATTTGCAGTCACATTGAAATGAGCCTGGTACATCCACACAGATCGCGTCTGACGAACAGTTATGGCTTCCATCTGTGCATTCATTTACATCTGCAAGAAGATTTTTTTAATTATCATATAAATCAAATCGATTTTGTATAGAAATGTCTCAAATCGCACTTTGGCAGTGTGCAACCAACCACCATCCCCCACCGACCTTTATCCCCGCCCTTTACCCACTTACCAAGTTGACATTTATCTCCATAATATCCCTGTGGACAAACGCATCGATATCCTTGGTCACCAAATCCTTCTTGACATGTGGCATTTGAAACACATGGGCTGCTCTGACAAAAGGTCTGAAATAAATTATATTTCACGTCAAAAACAAAGAATGAGTGCATTTTTCCTTAGTCAAGGGAAATGACAGTATACTTGGAACGTATTGATCGTATTAACATATGGAATTTGAGGTACAATGCGTCGAAAATTAAGTACGTTTTGGTAAATACGAGACGCTTTAAACTCGTGCAACTCGTGCAGTGTTGACAGACCTTGGGAAATCGAGGTCTTCTTAGAGAAATTAGACCTTAGAACATTGCAATCTGCACAAAAAGGAGCTAAGTAAATAAAAAGATAAAAAATAATAATAAAAATAGAAATAAATAAATTGCATTTAAATTATGCTCAGGCCCTATTCTCCAAGAAGAAATTTAGGATTCAGATGATTTAAATTATCCAGCGCATCAACCAGGGTCGAAACATCCCCCCATCTGAAACAATAAAGCAGAACTACACCACTTCGTCGGTGTTTGGATGAGACCGCTAATGAAAGTAACGATATTTATAACGTGCGTGCAGAGCGTATGATGCAACTAGGTGGATACCAAAAACATAAGGCGCATAAAACGATATACGAACTCCAGAAGAGGCACGACGAACTTTACTGAACTGTGAAGCCGTTCATTTAAAATTTGTAAACAAGGGAACGCCCACAGGGCAAATACAGCGCTTATTTTATTAGAGTTATACAGTCAACAATTTTCATTTTCTAAACACATTGCAAGAATATGAATACACTTTAGCTCTTGTTACGAAAATAATTACGGTGGCTATGATATGTGACAATGTTTGAAAAAAACGCGGTTTTATTTATATCTTATCTTTACCTTCATATAAAAGGTAGAATATTTAGTTAAACAAATAAAAATACAAGTTTCTCCTTTTTAACTTTAACATTCAAATGTATTGAGGGTATAGGTGAGCTTAAACAAGCACTTCATATCTCCACACTCAATAGACAAATGAACAAGTTCTGAAATCGAAGGTTTTCCAGAATAAATTATGTTATCTTTTCAAAAAGACGATCTGAAGTAGGATGTATTAACCCATGTCTACATACTGTCTATGTACTCACAAATACAGGGCTATATATGAAGCCACTTCTTGCCAACATTTCACTGGAAGGGACCTGTAAGTGGTTTTTGTCATTTATTTCACACAACAATGACCCGTCCTCCAGCGGGCCGTAGTTGTACGAAACACATTTTGTTTCCATGTAGCAATTTATCTTGCACATTTCCTGGTTAGTCACTCGGTCACTTTTGATGACATGATTTCTAAGAATCGTATTTTTCCTTTCCTCTCTGAAGTGAATAATTCGACAATCATCTGAAAAAAAAATAATTCACGTGTTTTGTGGCCTACAAACTGCAAACAACAGCAATCATTTCATAGGCATCTAGAAAAGGGATCTTTGTCGTGCGTGAAAATCTTCTATGGAAATGGCTCTGCATAAAATTTGTTTCATCGACGATATCGATTATATCAAGAGAAATTAACTCTCTCGCCATCACACAGAAAAACAGCAAACGAGTGATAAAAACGTGAATAACCAAGTATCGTTTCAACTGACGAAGGTTAAGAAGGATTACGAACGACAAACTTGGAAAAACTTGCCAATTTTTTCAAGTTTAGTTGTCCGGGACGTTGCTATTTAAAACTCTTTCTTGTCACGCACGGCCACTTACCGGTCCTTTTGAACCGGTAGCGCGAACATTCTTAGAAAATTTGCCTTACTTCCGTTTTCCTCCAAATTTGGAGAACAGGAAGCTGATATGACTAGCCAATTACAGAGCGATTTTGGGCCAAGACACTTGAGTGTGCCTTACATGACCAATTTTTCCAAGCGTGACCCGTGTTTGTTTTAAAATTCAAACATGGCGAAATCAGTTAATGAGGAGAACACTGACCTAGTCTATGCTAATTGTTAAAAAAATTCACTGTTTCAGACTTATTTTTCTGTGTAGGTGTAAAGCCCCGGCCAAACAGACGCGAAATTTTGAACGCAACATATCGCAACATTGTTGGGTCATGTTCTGAGATGTTGTGAAGGAGCTGGCCAAACGGACGTCGCAACATTTTAACCCAAGTTGAACACAGTGCACGGTTGGATAGTGTTGTGAGATTATTAGAGGGAGCTGGCCAAACGCACGCAACATTTCAACGCAACATAGCGCAACATTGTTGCACACGTTTGGCCAAATATCAAGCTGGTTGAGCACAATTATTATCTGACACACACAGAAAGTTTTCGATAATTTATGAAAATAAAGATTTTAGTAAAATAATGCTTCAAAAATTTCCTCGACGTCGATTTCTTAAGATAGCGTACGAACAACCGATAAATTAAGTGGAATGTTGCTTTAAATGCAGGCAAACTGAGTAAGCAGTATTTATTTTGGAAAAGCCTTTGAATACTCAGTAAAATGTGTGGTATATGTTTTTACATGTATCAAAGTGTTACAGATGTGTAAGTTCAGTAGTTTATTTTTTTCTTTTTTTTCATCCGTAGTGTGATTTATTATCTGCATTTGGTGTAAATGTTTTGAGTTTATCTCCAAGGCTATGGACGCTTTGAAACACCTGTGTCTAAGTTCAGAGGCAGCCACCTAAAATGACATCCAATTTTGCACGTTTGGAAAAATAATATAACCACCTATGAGTGTGTACTAAAGTATACATAACAACTTGACGAAAAATTAATAGCGCATAGTTATTTTACCTTTTAGATTTATTAGAGGGCGACACTCAGAAATATGTCATAAAGACATTTTATCTTTGTGCACTTTCCTGTTTTATTTTTATTATATATGTAGATAAAGACTTACGATACTCGCATTCGCTGTAGTGTATTCACTAAACAAAAATTTGAGCAAAATATTATAAGAGAAAAAAATAACATAAGAAAAAACGAAAACATATCAGAATTAGCTTACCTCCTTCCACAAAGGCAAGGATATTGATCGATACAACGGCTGTAAAAATAATAATAGGGTGATCCAAGCCATTCTTCCCTTTCCTAGAGCCGCTTGTTAAACGCATCGTCACTTTTGTGGACGTTGAAATTTCGGGCAAGAAGGGAGTGAAAAGTCACATATCAAGGGTTATCAACACACTGCTGTTGTAATGGTGAAAATTCACTTAAGTCAACCTTTTTAGTTGTGTCCCACATGTTGGGATTGTTTACATAACAGAGCAACAAAAATAAATAACAGAAATGAAAACAACAAACACATAACAGAAAAAAATATATACTGTTTTGTAACTAATTAATGTTGTTAAACAAAACTGTTCTAGGTAATTTGTTAAAACAGCGAGAACGTGAGTTGGTTACGTTCAAAATGTCACATGCATGTCGTGTCACATAGCATAACAATTCTTGTGCGTCAATCTTTGTGAATTATACCGTTCAAGAAAAAAATAACAGCACTACCTTTACACGAACAAAACTAATTTTAAAACTCGAACATTCGATTGTCAATAACATTACTGACGAGAGTAGAGATTATTTTCACCATGCATTGTCTTATGTTGGCGTCAGTTTGTTAATTATCAGCAGGGAGTAATTGAATTTCGGGCACAAGACACGATACTAAAATCAGCAGCTGAATAATTCTTATTTAGCAAAATTCACAAGCTTGGCCGAAAAGACTCATCTATTGAAAAAAATGGCCAATACAAATAAAATGCCAAATAAACCATTTAATTTTATTTTTACGGTGCGAAGTATAATCCCAGCTAAGCGTATAACGAGCAAGTAGAGAGATATTGGCTGCGGCCGCACTTAGAGAGTTGACTGGGTTAACTTTTTAGAAACCTGGTTAAAAATTTCCACAAAACTTAACTCGGGTAAAGTATGGTTACCATAACTAACTCGGTTAAATATTTTTAGTGGCCGCATTAAGATCAGACCAGACTGAACTGATGTCATGATTAAGCTATTTCATAACAAGCAAAAACGGCCGGCTTTCATGATAATTCTATTACTTTGTCAATTCTTCCCCTGCTTTTTTTTTTTTTTATTTATTTCAATGCGTTCTCGACTTACACCGTTCGTTCCCTTCTTTATGCGTTCTACGCAAATTTCAAGCAAGTGTGCGTTTTTCCAAGGAATCAACGAAGAGCTAGAAGAGATGATCGCAACAAAAACCACGATAGCCCTGTCTGAGCCAAATAATCATTGCTCTGTTGGCTCTAGAGTCTCCTAGTAGCAAGTGAAATTATAAACAATTATTGGATGAGGTTTTTGTGATATCTAGAATAATCAAGGTCGAAGTAAGTGTTATCAGCCGAAGCCGAAGGCTGAGGCTGATAACACTAACCAAGACCTTGATTATTCTAGATATCACAAAAACCTCATCCAATAATTGTTTTATACATTGTTTTTTCTGGAAAAGAAAATAACGAAAAACGATTTCAACCTTTTTTAAAACTTGTGCTAATTCCGGCTGGTCGTCCTACTAAATCGTGGAATAGTTCCTTCCCAATTTTTGTTAGTCATTTTGTGTTTTCAGAGACTTAATTGTTCAGCAATTTTTCAACTTTGGTCAAATTATTTCTCGATTGAAGAAGTGAATCGACGAACTATGAATTTCCTTCGCCGCCAGATGCCTGACACATTGCTCTTGGAAATCATGCATTGCGCGCGCAACCTACAGATTAGTGAATAACCTGCTAGCAGATTATTCACTAATCTGTAGGTTGCGCGGGGTTGCGCGGATTCCCAGAATTAGCTGTAGGCTCTTGGCCAATGAGAAGACAGCTAGTTGCTTTAATGTATAATAATAGAATTAAGCTACGAATTGTGTCGGAACGCCATGTCTGCGTGTGATGGAAAAGAACATCTTTATGGTGATGATTGACACATTGGACAAATAAACAATAGTTGAATTTAATAAGAAACCATTAACCTGGTTGAAATTACCCAGAAATGTGGTCTAGAAATTAACCTAACCCGGTTAAAAAAACTATTGTTCTTTGATTAATTTCCATGGGAACCGCTAACTTGGTTAAGGGTCAGTTAACTTTCCAAATACGCGGCAGTACGCGGCCGCATGAGACATATTTTTAACCCAGTTAATTTTAATTGATTAATTGGAAATACCCCGGTTAACTCGCCAAGTGTGGCGCGGCCATTATTTAGCTAAAAAAAATATTGTTTTGAGCGACGCTCTTAGCATGACTTTACTAGCCATATGCTATAATTAATGCTGTACGTGTCAGGCGTATTCACTCAGTCAAATGAGTGGCTAATAACTATAATGGACATGGCGGTCATGGCGGTGCACCAAACAAAATAAGCTATTTAAATTATTTTATAAAGGTACATAGATATGGCGTGAAACTCAAGTACTGAAAAAAGTTCTAAAAAGAAGCCCTTGGGTTGCATTTGTTCAACATACTGATTTGTTAATTCTCTGTACCCTGTTTTGAAATGTCTTCAGAGAACGATAGAATTGCATTCAACTAAACATGTCCTGGATTTAGCAACGTTAAATACAACCACTATGATTACCTTTCATTATTATTATTTGAAATGTGTTTGCCACATAAACAAATTACTAAAAAGGATAAAATGATATGAATATGCTACAATGATAAAGTAGAAGGAAGACCGAAAAGAAAATCCCTAGGTAAATAAAGTTGATAAAACTAATATTTATTAAATTAGTTGCTTTCTTAATTCGGTGGTGGAATCAGCCTGCGCGGACTTTATTACGCGTTTTTGCATTGATATCTTACACTCAACTGATTTATTAGAATTTTCTTGAAATTGTGTATAACTAGCGCCAAAAATTACATTGTAGATAAGGTTTTTGACAAGTGATAGTTTATATAGATATATACCTTTTGTTTGACACACACGACGTTTACGCAAATTTATCGGAATCAGCTTGAAAATGGTCATTGAAATTTGAAGCCAAAAATGTTGGGGTGAACGAAAATGAAAAGTATCCAAATTCCAAATGGATAACAATGGAAAAATGCCCGGAAAGATTGCATTGGTTTAACTGCTTATACCGACACCTTTTCCCCATAAATCGTGAAAAACCTAACAAAACAACCTAGTTGCTTTTGTGCTCTACAATAAACAGAATATAAAACATCTCGGTTTGTGGGAATTGGCATGAGTTAGTTACTTAGTTGGTTGGTTGGTTGGTTTGTTTGTTCGTTTGGCTTTTTTGTATTGATATCTTCGAGCTCTATTTTACGCAAACATACTCGTGCATGTCGTAACATTTCACATCATTCCAGTGGCCGTCATACTGAAAACCAGAACCGGACAGTCCTGTCTTCATAATAGCACAATCCTGATCACCACCCGAATTATTTGGGTTATTGTTTCCCCAGTTGTCGTAGCTAGTTGGTTGACTCCCATCTGGCCACTTCCAGGTTCCTTCATTTACACTGTCAGAGAGTCCGATCCAAACAGAGTCACCAGATGCACCAAGGAATGTGGCCTTGATAAAGTCGTTCTCTATTGCTGATTCAATTTTTACCAGCTTGGCTCCAAGTTGCATACACCTTGATTCAGCGTTGTACCAAGTCTGTAGTTCGTCGATTCGTCGGTAACTAGAGCCAGATGGACCAGTAGTCCAAGCTAAATTAAGGAAATTGAAAAAGAGCTTATAATGGAATGGTCCAGCGTAGACTGCGACTGTAGCAACTGGCAGTTGAAACGTAGGTTAGTCGATTTAGGGAGCCTTAACTCGAACAGAGTGCGAAGGGGAATCATTTGTCGATTTCGTCTTAATTTAATGGTGAATTGCCAAATTTTACAAAAAAATTAGAATACTCATTCCCAATTACCTCGCATGACACGAAGTTTGCATGATTGACAGAAATGAAGAAAAATATTTTGAAACAAAAAGAAAGAATTTTTAACGAACAAAAGAAGCAACGAACTTGTGGGGTAGAAAAAGAACCCTTCTGCATTTTACTAGTCCTTTTTCACGAACCACAAAATTTAAAGGGTCTGTGACAAGAGCACGCACCGTACGTATGCTTGGCCTCCATATGTAGTGTCCTTTGCACCTTACAACAAATCACGACATGCTCTATTCATCAGCCTGTTTATTCATTTCTGTGGGTTTGTTAAAAAATATAATAAACTTACGGCTTTGGACAGATGTCACTGATGATGATGATGTTGTTGATGGTGTCGATGTTGTTGGTGATATTTCTGATGTTAATGGCAGTACTAGTGAAGGTGACGTCGTTGCCAATGGTGTCGTTGTTGACAATGCAACTGAAGACAAAAGAAATGTTAGGGACAGTTTATGAGCCCGCGCCCCTCCGTTCCCCCCTTCCCCCCCCCCCCCCCTCCCTCTTACAGGTCACTTGATCTTTTAACCCATGTGCTCTTCGCAGTTTGTGTGTTATGCGAAGGGATCGTGACTTTTGTTTATTTGTGCGCTTTTCTTTTGTTTCTATCCTATCGATGCTGGATATGAGGAAGCAAAATGCCCAAAACATATCTGCACCGACATCTCTCAGTGCCCAAAGTTTGTTTTTTAGTTTTATTAAACTGTTCCAGCTTTTGAATTTTCCTGCATCATGGATGGAGTAATTTATCTTTCTCGTAGCATTTTTTCACATTTTGGACGCTTTAAACGCTTGTTTATAGTTGTTTGATAACTTTGTTTATATAAGCTTAGTGACCTCATCATGCACAAAATATATACCTTTTGGACCTTTTTTTACAGCCTGCAAGTCCTATTGCAGCCGTCTTTGCACTCTTGTAAATACGATGGGAAGGAGGGGTCGAATTCCTCCCGCTCTGATATGAGTTAACAAATTGAGCTTTCCCTGAGGATATGTGCTACCCACTCAGGTATACGTATAGCAAGCTCTCGTCTAATCCAATCAATCAAGCATCAATAAACTTTATTTAAGCAATAAAATGCTAATTTCTCCGAATGAAAACAAAAACAACAAGAAAAAAAATTAAAAAAGATATGCTAAAACTATTAACATCAATTATAATAATAATAAAACAATTTAAAAACTATATACATGAATCAGAAGTTATACAATTGTCTAAAATAAATTACAATATTTCCTAAGAATAAAATTAAAACCATTTACATTAAGGGCAGTTCTGGCTATAGAAATATTTATGAAATCATCAAAGCCTTTGGAAAGGTAGAAATAAATAAATTAATTTACAGAAGGCTTTCGACACACGTCTCTGAAATGAAAGAAAAATTACGCGCCCCGAGCAGGATTCGAACCCGCGTCTCCCTGTTACTAGTCAGGCGTGATATCCACTACACCATCGGGTCACCACGCTGGATACGCGGCAACTTATAGGTGTGTATTGGATCGGACACGGTCAATCCACAGGGCATTTTTCTTTCGAGACATTTGTGTGTATAATGGCTAGACCCCCCCAACTTAATTAGGTTTGGGCTACAGACAGAAATATTTATGAAATCATGAAAGCCTTTGGCTATGTTCGGGATTAAATTCCACTTCTTTGAGGCAAAATAAGCAAATGAGTCATGTCCATATGTAGAAGTCCTTGGTTTCGGGAGAGCAAGCTTCCTGGCTCCCCTAAGAGCATAGCTTGAAATTCTTTCAATAAGCCGCGAACTCAGGTAAAACGGCGCAAGTCCATTCATAAAATTCAAGCTCATGAAATCGTAAATACTCTTATCAACAAAACAAAAAACTGCACACACCTAATTCACATTGCTCTCCAACGCGTACGTATCCTAGTGGACAAACACATCGGTAGCCTTTGGTAGAAAATCCCACTTGACAGGTGAAGCCACTCGGACAAGGGTTGACTTGACAGGGATTCTAAACAAAGTAAGTACAGGATTACAAAAGTGGCCAAGTTTATCCATTGAGATAAAAAACATATCAATAAACAAATAAAAAAAACAAACAACAACAGCAAATAAGCAAAGGCAAAATGTGGTATAGAATGCTCAAAGTATTTTTCTTTTCCCTTCTTACGATTTCGGACTGGGTTATGAAATTCTGATCAGCAGTAAAAGGGCCGAATTATCAAAATATGTGTAGAGTTATTGCTTTTCAAGAAGCAAATGGTGAAAAAAGGAGGCTAATTCATGGATTGCATTCAACTGAGGTTTTAATGTCCTCAGAATTAGTTTTTGCACTATTTCCAGAAACTAGAATGCGGTAAGACAAAACTAAATCACCAATAAGATTGTTCCATGCTTAACTATTATTTTTCGTTATTGCCACGAGTCATGGCATCGTCATCTTGAACATCGCAACGACGGAAGCGCGATTTTATGCTTGTGCGAATTATTAAGTTTATTGTTTACTCTGATATGCTTGTATCTATATATTAACAGAACAAATGCCGGAAAAAAAAATCAAATGCCCCGAGCGGGATTGGAACCCACGACATCCCGATCTCATGGAAGCTGCTCTAACCACTGAGCTACAGAGGCAACGGCAGTGGAGTGAGTCATTTGTTCGAAATATGCCGTACTACGTACATTGAGTTTATTATTAATTATTAAGTTTAATGTCAGAAGATTCAGCGAAGAAAAAGGAGGCAAAAACGGAAGATTTGATAAAATATTTACTGCAAGGAAACAATCATTAAAATTCTGGTTCTTACCAAAATGCTTCGGTATGTGTAGCCAACCTTCGTTATAAAATCAGCACTAGATACTTGCAAATGAGTGCGACTGTTCAAATCACACGATGGTGTATCGCTGTCTATTAGGCCAAAGTTGTAGGACACGCAGTTGGGTTCTTGGAAGCAGTGTGACTCGCATGCTGATTTCCTCTCAACCTTCATGCTTCTGATCATGTGATTTTCAATATACTTGTCTTTTGTTTCTGGCTGGAATTCAATGGTTCTGCAATCGTCTGAAAGAGCTAAAAAACAAATGGATTGGCACTGGAATGTTAAAATATAGCACTTAGAATGTACCCTCCTGGATGCACAAATTACCAAAATCACTACACCACACTACATTATCTTTCTCCTAGCCCTTTTTGCTTATCCTAGCCGGCGGGGCCTTGGCACGAAAAACGAAGGGCTCCGAAGACAAAGGAATTCCAGTCCTAGATTCTGAAGGACTTCCGGTCTTCGTGTATGCAGTCGTGATGTTTCTATATAGTGTGTGAGAGAATCATGAGGTTTTCGACTAACGTTCAAAATTTTATTGTTTTAAAACAGCCAACCAAAAAAAAATCGAATTAATTCAAAAATCCCATATCTCCAGAACCAAGGCTTCGCCGGATAAGAGAAGCAATAAGGGGTAAGTCAAATAAGTTTCCAAACCAAAAACAGGGCTCAACGAGAAGAGGTTATATTTTTCTATCCTTGTTAAGTGTAATTTTCGCTTCCTAAGTGCTTTATAATGGAACAAAGCGCGGGTAAGGAAAAAAAAAAAAAGAAAACGAAAAACAACATCGTCAACAACTACAAGACTCTCTGGTCTTGAACTCGAATTCACGGAAATGGAAGGAGGGAATCATACTTCTGTACCACCATATTTGAGAAGAGTAGGTAGGGGCCCTGGGAACGAAGTTGAAAGTTTTCGTTAAACGACTGATAAAAAAGAATTCAGCTCTTAGCACAGTGCGGAGTCCTTACACACAAACAGTGAAAAGTCACACAAAAAACGTCTTCAGCTTATATCATGAGGCGACATTGTCAATAAGCAACTCTTAATGAGCATTTATAACTTGGCTTAGAAGGCGCCAAATAAAAAAAATAGAAGCCAAAGCAAGCTGTTAATCTCGCTTAGTCTTAAGATTTTTTCTTTGCCTGGCGATTTAATTTATTTTTTCTTTCTTTCTTTTGACAAACTGTGAGGAATTCCCATGCTATAGTGTTAGACTGCGTGACTTTACTGCTACAGTTTTAGACGGCTTTCTGCTTTCTGATATAAATATTTTCGAAAGATAAGTTCGGGAAGCTTTTCAAAAGATTTAAATTTTATAATTAGCTCGATAATGACGTTATTTCGATTTTACTTTCGTTTATATTTTTTCTTCTTTATTATTAGAAAAAAAAAGTAAAAAATGCAACACAGCATCTCTTACCTGCATTCACTGTAGAGATCAGTAGAAATAAGAAGCATGGGTTAAGCTCCGACACATTCTTGAAGGCAACCTTGCAAAACATGTTTCTATACCTGACTTAGTGGGTGTGGAATCATACTGTCATATTTATAGATATAATTGTAACTGGCGTTGCCTTTGATAATTAGAAGTTTCAGTTTTACCCCCCAAAGGTTAGCACCTGCTACCTGTTTTACAAAGAAAATTCAGAGGCTTACGGAGATCACCTAAAACAATTTAACTTCACCAGTTCTCAAAATTGGGATATATTAAGTGTAATGTTTTCAACAAAAAAGATATCAAGTTAAACGAATCCAATGTTTTGCTAGCTTGGAACTTAATTGCTAGACCAAAAAAATCAATCAGAATTTTTATTGTTTTGAATAGTGCTGATTACCATGCATCAACAGTTATTTCGGAATTAAAAGGAACTTCAAAACAAACCTTAAAAACGGTCAAGTACTGCTGTTTTACAAAAATAAAATAAAATAATTAAAAGTCAACTAAAATAATAAAAGTCAACGAAATAAAATAACAGGCTTGTGGTGTTCACCCCAACCAAACAAAACGAATATCAAGTGCGGCGAATCCAATATTATGTAGGTTGAAACTTTCGAGAAAAGAAAAATAACCAGAATCTATACTGTTTTAAACAGAGCTTATGAATGTACGTCAAAAGCTTTTTTCGGAATAAATTAAACTAGAACTTCAACCAACTGCTTGATTGCATATCATATAATAATAATGACTAAGGGTAATGTCATTAAAGATGTGAATATTGTTCATGGTGGTGTAAGATAGGTAATAAACGTTTATTCGTTTGTCTCACGATAGAATCGCTTGAGATGTTGATCGCGACGTTTCGACTGCAATACTGCTAGTCTTCATCAGGCGATCAGGTCGATTGTTTACGCGTCGCTATTTATGCACGTTGGTTAGCTGTGATTGGTGCATTTCGATCCTCATTATTATTCCGACTAACAGATGATGGGTGTTTTCTGTTTTTCGCGTAGATGAGAGCAACTTAAAATTATTGTAAGAAACGTGCTAGCAATACTGGGCTCTATTGGCAAAATGATATACTCTTCTGGCCTGGGATTCATAGCTTTTCTACTTCCTGTCTCTCTGTAAATTTGCAGTCCAACCCTTGTTTTCATGTAATCTATGTAAATACATTCCAAGGTCAAGACCTTTCGCTAACTGATGATGCACTTAGGGTTAGGGGTATGACCACTGAAGCTAAACGCAGGTGAAGTTGTATTCAGAACAACCGTTAATGAAAACAACTTAATTGGTTGCCGTGTGAGCTTGCGAATGTTGACGTGATCGATCGCAAACATCAATCGCGAAAGTCTACCCAATTTTTACGAAGCAAATTCTTAAGATAATTTAGCGTTTGTTCGAGAGAGGCTTAAACTGAAAGTGAAGAGAAAAATATTTTCAAGTGATAAAAATATATTTATTTTAGGTACGATAGACCCCGCCACAGGAGACTTAGCTTGGGACATTTTTACATTGATCGTAGTTCTAAGCCCTACAGTAAAAAGTTTATCAATGAAAGAAACGACACTATTTTTAAACAAAAGCAAAACGTGCCATGTTGCCCAAGCTATCTTAATTTAGTTAGTAAACCACTATATTATATGGAGGAGAGTGTTTAACTGGGAACTAAACCACTCGTATATTCCATACGCCACTCCATCCCGAGTGGCGTATTATTCGTATGACACTCTTGCGAGTGGCATATCGCTCATTGACGTCACGATTCGCGCCTTTTCTACTTTGTTGAATGAACTTGGTTTCATGTCGGTTGTTGTTAGCAAGCATCGACACGAAGGTTTATCTGTTTAACTAAGCATCGAAAAAGAATGAGTTTTCCAAAAACGTTAAGAACGAGAACACGATAATGGAAACCTTGACAATTTCAAGGTTTTTAGAGGGAATTCTTCGCAAGGGATTTCACAAGTGCAAGATGTCGTAAAGAAGAAAACAAAAGCAGTTGAAAACTATCGGCCGTCAAGACTTTGTCGGACCGGATTCAGCTCAAAGTTTTTTTTTTTTTTTTTTTTTTTTTTTATACTTTAATGCTTTAGAAGATTTACACTACAGTACATTACATTTGTTTAACCCTACATATATTACATTACACAGTACATTATATTATGTTACACAAACATACTACATTACTTACGTTATACGTTACAAAAGTAATTACGGTACATGTTAAACACCTAATCTCCAAAAAACTTAATAATCTTATACATTATATTACAAAGAGTTGATAATTGGCTTCCACTTTTCAACGTGAGTTTTCAGTTTGTTATTTTTTAGGGCAATGGATCGCTCAATTGATTCAATGTATTTTATTTTTATGATAACATGTGGCAAAAGGGGTAGAATATTCTTGAGCCGGTTAGAGTAAATGACCTGTTTACCAATAATAATAATATGATTTAGAAGGGTCCAATTGAGATTCTTTCGAGCTAGGCCGAAAATGATATCGTAATCATTTAAAAAGTCAATATTTATGTCTATGGATTTTAGCCAAAGAACAACGGACTTCCAAAAGTCGATGCTATGTTTACAATAACAAAAAAGATGCTCGAGAGATTCCTCAGACGTGTGACAGAAAGTACAAAGAGGAGAGCTGACTATTTTCATTTTGTATAGAGATTTATTGGTGTACAGTATCCGATTGAGAAATTTTGTATTGGAAAATTTTTGTATTCGTGTCAATTGTAACGACATGTGGAATTAAGTAAAATGTTTCCCAGTCTAGCTCGTGATTGTGAAATAATGTTGTATATTTGTGTCGTGCCGCTGGGTCTACTTGAATCGTCTCCACCAATTCCCAGTATAGCTTTTTCGAGTTAATCGAATCAAGCGGAAAGCATTTACCATTTAAATAGAGGGTATGTTGCAATACAGGTGGGATGTAAGATTCAATAGGAGTCCCATTCGAGTTAATTAGGGCTTTCCACGGAGAAGGAAGAGAGTCAAAAATACCCAGTAGTGAGAAAAATTCAATGAGCGTAAGCCCAATTGTCGCAAAAGAGGGCCAAGGCTTTAGCTTGCCGTTCTTGGTCAGAATGTCAGAAATGAAAGTGATACCCTTTGAGAGTAGTCTTCTGTAAAAAAAAGGTTTGCCGTTGATGCGTACGAATTGATTGTTCCAGAGGATTTGGTTTAGAACTTCGCCACGGGACTCGGCAGGTTTGGTCGTTAATTTTGACCAGACATCAAGACAGTCTCTGTAAAAGCTGGGAATATGGTCTGGTAGGTCAGCAGGATTGAAATTGCAGTATAAGAGAAATTTTCCGCCATAGTCCTTGAGAAAGAACGAAAGAAAGTGTTTCCATGGGCTGTCGTAATCCTCAATATATTTTTTAAGACAGATAATGCGTTGGGTATCGATAAGAGTTTTAACATGTGGCATTCTTAGACCACCATTCTTATAATCACTGATTAGTGCTAAGCGTTTAATTTTGTCACATCCCTTCCAGATGAACCTGTAGATAATGGAGTTAAGCTCTTTGATTATTTTTTTCGTGGAGCACATGAGTGATGCGCGAAACATAAATTTTGGTATAAGAAATGTCTTAACGACCTGGATTTTGCCATATAAAGTCAAGTTCCGCCATCTCCATCCTGCTAGGGTATCGGAAAGCGACTTTAGAGTTTCATCATAGTTGAGCTCTTGTTTTTTCTTCAAATCGTAGATAAAATGAACGCCAAGAATTTTAATTGGTTTATTAACTTTGTCGATACCAGCAGGAAAGGGTTGGTCGTTATCGTGGCTGGTTCCTAGCCATAAAGCTTCGGTTTTCTCCGCGTTGAGCTTCAAGCCAGAACACAATCCAAATTTATGAAGAGTCGTGGAAAGATTTTCGAGGGAGTTGACGTCATGTAAAAACGTTGTCAGATCATCAGCGAAAGCTGCAAGTTTGATTTCCTTGTCAACGACAATACCTTTTATACTCACGTCACTTCTGATTCTAACAAGCAACACTTCGAGAGCAATGATAAGCTCAAAGTTAGTTATATGCTTTCAGTTCTTACGTGTTATTTGGTTGACAAGTATTTTGTTTGATTAGAATTCAGTTAGTGTTTCTATATCCTGGGCACGGGTGCTTTGTATTTTCTATGAAGACGAACGCTGATTTGTAAAAGAGGCTCGATTATTCAAAAACAATGAAATAAAAATCGGCAACATCAACTACATCTGGTCCCCATATAATAAAAAGAACATTACACGTTTGCTCAAAGATATGAATTTTATGTTCTTGTGGCAAAAACCATATCACACGAGTAAGCGTAGCGAACTCGTGAGATATCGTTTCTGCTAGTCGAACATAAAATTCATATCTTCTCGCCACCGTCTTATATCCTCTATATACTGTCGTTTTATACTAATTGCTTCCCTTTTCCCTTTCCAACCCTCAGAAATCACATATATTGCTACTTCCTGGGATCTTAATTCTTTATTTCTTTAATAAAATTAAACTCGTGACCAGCAAGCGGTTGGCTAGCTGTACTAAGCTGTCGGATGCTAAATACATCTTACGTCTATTAGTTTGTCTCCTCGGTAGATTTTCTAACCATTTGTTTAATTAAATCATTTATGGTTTTAAAATTATCATTTACGATTTCAAGCCAATTTTCACAATTTCCGCAATTATTAGGCTAGCCGTAAAACATCAAAGAAAGTATTATCGAGTGTCTTTATTGGAACCACATCATCATGTGCGCCCTTTTAAAATAGTTTTGATCTGTCGCTTCACATAAGCGAGCCTCTCCAGAATATAGTAGTTGTTGTATTTTTAAACAAATAAATAAACAATGGTTTATCTGTGCTTTGTCCAGCACTCAACAGACGACTGGATTCTCAAAGGCTAGAACACTGCGACCGATGCCTTCATTTACACTTGATTTGTCTTCTCTTTACTCCCCCCTTTAAAAGGCACGGTAAAGCACCCCTCCAGCTGTAGTCGGACTGAACAGCTTAAATAGCATGACATGGTCCCCGATTTTGATAACAAACAAGTCACATCGAAAGGTAAATCTAAATCAGGTTTGAACTGGTTTCATCTTTGTAACCGCGCAACCTACTATTCAATAACTGATAGGGTCTACTACTACTGAAAGGCATAGATTTGACTGACACACAAAAGTCAGCAGCCTACTTCATATAACAAAAGTAAAAGTTTCAAACAAGAAAATTCATTCTCTTGTTTAACTAACTTGTTTTGGTAATGTAACTAGTATCGAAATTGTGATAGTGGTTTACGTCTAAGAAAAATGTAAATAAAATATATTACGTGCTAGATTGAAATGTTTATCTACGGTCGGTTATCTAAGCGAAAAAAGATAGTGGAAATAAAGAAAATATGGGATGGAAATGCATTCCTAGTGTTCGATTGCAAATCCGTGAAAACCAAACTTATTACTTCTCGCAAATAAACCCTTTGACGCTTGAACATTTTTTACCGTGCCATTGTGCGTCTTCACCTCTATCCAGTCGCGTTCTTATCCCGCCACAGTTCTGGTCATGGTCGCTAATATCACTTGGCTGGCCCTCTGCCCAGTTGGTCCACCCGGACAATGCACTTCCATCAGACCATTTCCAGACACCTTCGGCTTCTTCATCTGTTAGTCCAATCCAAAAATCAAGATAATTTGCCATATATGAGCTTCTAATGAAGTCGTTTTCTGCTAAGGATTCAATCTTCACCAACTGGGCACCATCAGTTATGCAATAATCGCGCGCGTCTTTCCATGGAAGTGCTACTCCGGACCGGAGATAGCACGAACCTTGAAACTCGATCCACGGTGATTGACAGGCTTTAATAAACAGAAAAATAATCTTAATCAATAACTATTATCGCCATGACAAAACACATATGCCACCCGTAACCAAATAGATGGACATCCCGCCGCTTTTCTTAGTCCCTTTGTTTCCCATATTAAGAAAGACAGACAGACAGACAGACAGACAGACACGGACGGATGGACAGACCGTTTGGACATGCTCTATCCATCAGCTTTTTTTATTCATTTCCTTGGTTTGGTTAAAAATAATAAAAAAACTCACGGTCTTGGACAGATGCCACTGATGATGATGGTGGTGGAGATGGTGATGAAGTAGTTGGTGATATTTCTGGTGTCATTGGCAGTACTGGTGAAGGTGACGTCACTGCAGCTGGTGGTAACGACGACGATGCAACTGAAGACAAGATAAAATTCCCCGCTTTTAATAGTAAAAAGTAGAATTTATACTAATTTTAAATTTAAATATTTTCACCTTACTGCACATCACGACAACTTCGACCTATCAGCCCATAAATTCATGTCTAAGATTTGGTTAAAAATTGTGATAATAATAAACTCACTGTTTTGGTTGGATGTCACTGATGAAGATGGTGGAAGTGGCGGAGATGATGATGATGATGATGATGATGATGATGATGATGCGCTTTCTGGCGTTATTGACGGTATCAGTGACGGTGCTGTAACTGGCATCGATGTTGGCGATGAAACTGATAATAATAATAAAAAAGAATTGTTTAGCTTATAATTATTATAAAAGTAAGTGGTGATCAATTATCAATTGTCAGATCAGAGGAGTGGGAATATGCACTGAAAATATTTAAACGTTAATAGCTTTAACATTTTTTCATGTATAAGCAATTGCTTCCTAACGTTCTGTCTTTATCTGCAGCTGAAAGCTTTGTGTGAGCAGGTTGATGTGACATGTGATTGTTCAAGGAACTTGATGTTGTAATGGCAATCGAGTTGACAGGCGTATTATTCCATGCAGCTTTTGAATTTTCCCGCATCATGAAATGAGGTAATTTTACTTTCTTGTAGCAGCTTTTACTTTTTAGGCGATTTAAGCAGCAGCCTTTTATTAGTTTTGATTACTTTTCTGACTGCAGTAGAGAAAAACGATAAGTCAAGACGGGAAACTGGATTTTTTTTGGCTGTTCGGAATTTAACGACGCATTCCCCGCTTCGTGTCCTTGTCATGTTAAAATATACAGTTTTGGAAACAATTTAAAGCCGGCAGCGGCTCATTACCGCCATTTTTAACCCTTTGGCGCCAGAATTTTCTTTGTAAAAGCACAAATGTTGGACAGTTTTGACATTTTCAAATTAGATATGAGCTAAATCTGCTCCAAACTGCTGAAAACGGCAATAGAAACACGCATCGCATTTACATTATTTCTGCTTGGACATGCGCAAAAGTGAGAGTTTTTTCCGCTTTTCCTTTTTATCCTTTTATTCCATTTTTGTTGCAGTTATTGGCCTTCCACTGGGCTTGTTTTTAGTTCAAAAAATCCCGAGAAAGCATCATCCAAACAGGAAATTCTTGCCATTGAGTACCCAAGGGTGGTTGAGGCAAATTTTCCTCCAAGTTTTTCATTCAAATTGCTAAGCATTTTTATGGGTATTTCAAGCTCAATTAAACCAATCACTCAAATTTGGGTATCATTGGAAAGATCTTTTTCTCCTGCAAAGTTTGAATGTAAATGATACCTATTTTGGTCAAAGATAATGACGTCAGAAGTGGAACAAAGGGCAATGTTTGTCCACGGCCGAGTTTGACCCGAACCGGTGCTAATGGGTTAAATCTTGTTATTTTGTAAGAGTGGAGGGTCGGATTCCTCCCACTTTAATTTGGGCTAACAAATTCAGGTTTTCCTTAAGATATTAGCTACCGAGTATAGCAAGTTCTCGCTTAATTCAAGCTCATCAAATGAATAATACTCTTATGAACAAAATGACAAACTGCACATACGCAATTCACAATGGACCCCGATGTATCCTTGCGGACAAACACATCGGTAGCCTTTGGTAGTAAACCCAACTTGACAGATGGAGCCACTCGGACAAGGCTTGCTTTGACAAGGATTCTAAAGAAAATAAGAAAAGAGGATTTTAATTATGGCCAATGTTATCAATGCAATTCAGAAAACATATTTCTAAATAAAAAAGCAACTGCGGAAAACAGCAAAAGAGAAAAATGTGGTAAAGGACGTTCACATTATTTTTCTTTTCCTCGTTGTTACTATTTCGGCCTGGCCGGAGTTATGATAGACGGCGCAGAAAAATGACCTCGAAGACAGTTAAATAGGGACATCGCACCCACACACAGTGCTCTAGAAATTCTGATCAGCAGATTTTCTAGACCAACAGAATGTCTAGAACATCTGCTCAAAATGAAGAATAATAATAAACGGATTGCTTCCGCCTGAAGTATGTTGATGCACTGTTTGAATCAGTTACATGACGGGGAGCCAAAACTAGATCATCAACGAGAGTGTTCCATATTAAAAACTTATAAATAAATTCCCGCCAGTCATCGTAAACGTCATCAGACTTTCTACAAAGGGGCTGGTAGCCAATGGCTAGGCCTGACGCTGCTTCGGTTCACATGTACGTGAAAATGACACAACCTCGTGATTGTGCAGAAAATCGGGGATTATTCAAAATATATATTTGTTTAAGTTTATTTAGTAGAAGAAAATGTTAACACAGATGGAGATTTTAAAAGGCTAAGTGGGATGACACACAAACATTTAATTTTTGTTTCTTACCAAAATGCCCCGGTACATGTAACCGACTTTCGCTACAAAGTCAGCACTAGATACTTGCAAATGGGTGCGATTGTTTAAATCACACGATGGCATATCGCTGTCTTTTAGGCCATAGTTGATGGACACGCAGTTGGGTTCTTGGTAGCACTTTGATTCGCACATTGATTTGCTGTGAACTTTCATACTTCTGGTCATGTGGTTTTCGAGAAACTTGTCCTTTGTTCCCGGTTGAAATTGAATGGTTCTGCTGTCGTCTGAAAGAGCTAGTTTTAAAAGGCAAATACAATTTTTACACTGTAATATAATCGCCCAGGTTTGAGCAATTTTCTGCAGCTAAAACCGAAAACCTTGAGGGCTAATGAAAAAAAAAAATCGCCGTTTTAGGCAAAACCAAGAAATGTGCGACATTTTGCGACAATTATTATAATGTAAAATTTTATTTGGGGCAAGAATATTTCGGTGGTTATAGGCAATTTAATAGAGTTTTCTGCTAACCCCCTATTGAGCGCAATGTCCAATACTCGGATACACTATAATGACCTGCACCTGTATTGCGTAAAATTATGCTAAACTGCATTATATTCAAGCGAAAAGTTGATTTGTTTTCAATTACCCAGGATAGCATTCTTCCAAGTTTGTTTTCTCGGTAGATTTTCTAACCATTTAATTAATTCATTCATGTTATTAAAATTATTATTTACGATTTTACGCCAATTTCGACAATTGCCGCAATTTTTAGCTATAACTACTTCTAAAATATGATAAATAATAAATTAGACATGTTTTGAACGCCTTCAAATTGTGCGCAGGAGAATTCGAAATGTCAAATAAAAGCTGTTTTTCTACAGTTCATGCTGATTATATGATTTATTTATTTTTTTCAAAATCTAAGAATGAGAAAAGAATACCACAATTACCGTTATTTTCTAACCGTTTTTTGTTTCATTCTGGCATTCTTTTAAAAGATTGATGAACAGTATAATGAAGTTTTATTTTCTGCACGCAGATGAAATTAGACGCGTTTAGAGGAAGAACAAGGATCAAAAGGTTACAAGTTGTAAGCGCATTAATTGGGAGAGAAAGCGAGACCGGTGGCTGTTACTTAGTATCGCGGACAAAGTTAAAAGATTTATGTCGTTAGATTATATTATCGAGTGGAATATTCAAATGTACATCTCTGTAATGCCATCAAAAGTGGGCTAGTTGTATGAGGGTGACACTTGACAGTAATAAAACCGATGAACTTGTGACTCTCAAAAAAAGTATTAAAAAAGGAAACGAAGAATGCAGTAAAAGAGCTAAGGCGAATTTCTAAACGATAAGTAACTCCGAAAAATGAATTCGAAGGGTGTAGCTGTGTTTTCCCTGTTTATCGTATTTTGAATTGTTACACGACTGAAACATCCTGAGATTTTTCCTGAATTTATGATAAGCTAAATTTGTTTGATTCCTTTCTGCTCTTATAAGTGAAGGTGCTAAGACAAAAAAAAAATGAAAGAAAAAATGAGCACATTTTATCTCTTACATGCATTTACCGTGGAGGTTAAAAGAAACAAGAGGTACGGTTTCAGCCCTGATATATTCTCGAAAGCAATCTTTGACATCAGAGCTGTTTCTGAAGCGTACCAAGAGAAGAGCAAAACATATAAAGTTGTTTTTAAATGACAAACTGTAAACAGTTTAAGACTGCTTTCTGCTTCCTAAATATATATTTATATTTTTTTGAATGATTAGTTCGGTAAGTTTTTAAAAGATTAAAATTTTACACTTAACTCGGTAATGACGTTATGTCGAATTTACCGCCGTTAATGTATTTTCTATTTTTTTTGTAAAACGGAATTTAAAGTAGGAAAAAGAAGAGTGAAAATGCAACAAAGAATATATAGAGATATAATAGAGATTAATAGAAACAGGATACACGGGCTTAACTTCGGCATATCTTTGAAAGCGTTCCTGTGCATCCTTCAAAACTGCGTGTTTCTGTACCCAACTAATAACTGATGGAAGCATACTGTTATAATTATCGATACAAATACAACTAACGTCCTCAGATAATTAGGAGTTTTAATTTTAGCCCCCAAATGTTAGCACCTGTTATCCGTTTTGCAAAGAAAATCTCCCAAAACAATTTCGCAGTTCACAATTCTGAAATTTGGAGGCTATTAATTGTATTCTTGTTATTAACAAAAACGATATCGAGTATGAAAAAGGTGGTCCATAGTTAACCTCTTTACATCTTGATTGAACTTGCTTGAACTTGCGTGACAGATAATTATGTTGTTTTGAACAGTTTTAATAACCGTGCGTCGACAGTTATTTCGGAATAATAAAGAACTTAAAAACCATAACTTAAAGTACTGCTGTTTTGAATAAAATAAAATGAAGAAAAATAAATGCTACGTGAGCTCAACCAAATCACAAATTCTCAAAAATTGAAGCCTATAAAAAGGTATACCAAATGTGACGAATCCAACATTATGTTAGGTTGAAACTTTCGAGACAAGAAAAACAACCTGAATCTGTATTGTTTTGAACATTACTTATTACCGGGTGTCAACAGTTATTTCCGAATTAAAAAGAACTTCAACACACAACTTTAAATGGGTCAAGTCCTGTGGCTTGAATCCAAATCATACAACAATAATAATGACAAAGGGTGATTTTATGCTTTTCTCCTTGATGAGGGCAGCTCATGATCAAAATATAGGTAAACAAAGTAAATCCACCTGGCCTGAGAATTCATAGCAGGTTTTTTTTTAATCATTTTGCAATAAGTCCAAACCATTTTACTATAAATGTGAATACAGTTGTTCAAGTTCAAATTTTTTTTGCATATTGATAATGTGATATAATGCCTGTGAGGTCATTTACAGAACAATCGCCTCATCAAAACAACCTTTAAAATTGGTTGCACCGTGAGCACGCAAACGTAGGGTGATTGATCAGATTTATCGATTGAAAAACTATCTCAAACAAAAATAAAGTTTTAACGAAAGAGATACTTTTTCGGTCTTTGTTTGCTATTGGCCCAAGCTGAAAATGAAAAGAAGGGGATCTTGTCAAGTGATGGAAAAATATATTAAAGGTATCCTACCGAGAGGCGAAAAGGTGGCTGGGGGGAGGGGGGGGGGGGGGAGGGGTTACGTTGACATTGATAAAGTTCTGCGCCCTTCTGGTAGAAAATCCCTGTATTCGGTAAAATATTTATCTTTCAGGGAAAAGAGAAGCATATCAAATAAAAGTGTTTACGGCTTTCAGAAGATAATTTAATAACAAAAAGCTTTTCTTGTGTTGGTGTGGTAATGCGTAACCGATGCTGGATCATACTGGATTGCGGATATGCGAAGCAGCTTAATTACTCTGGGGCACAGACATCCACCCATGCGAGGTTTTTCCTGACATCCGTACCATGACGCAACTCACGGATTGTTCCTTCGCGTGGAAAAAACGTCTCTATAACAGGTTTCCGTACCTCCCTCCGTCCCTCCCTCCTCCTTCTCCCCAAACATTTTGTTTTCCAGACCAGAAGCCCTGAGAGTTAGACAGTTTCCATAAAGATCCCCTATTAATTAGAAAGTATAGTGTAACAATATACGAGTTATACACTCTTAAGAATATTTAACATAACTAATGTCATACAGGCCATTGTAAGCAGATTCAATAAGACCTCTTAGTTAAGTTGAATAATTACGAGATCGTGCTGTTTAGCTGTTGATTTTGAATTTCTATCCTTTGTTATATCGGGCTTTTATTATTCGAAGAAAAGGCCATTCTATGAGGGACTGCTACCCCTACCTTAATATGAGATCTGGTGCAAAGCCTTTAACGAGAGATTAGTTTGATTTCATAAAATAGTGAAAATCAACGTGTCATTTTCATGGGAGGTTTCTTAACAGGTATCCTGTGTGGAAAAGTCTCCATTTTCATTGGAAGCAGTAGTCCCCGCGCGTAAAAGCCTCTTCATTATCAACATCATCATTTTCTTGTCCACAACCGAGAAGTGCCCAATAATATAAATTGAGCTAGTTTCTCCCGCCTAGAGGTTGTTAGGAAAATTGATAAAATACCCACCTACAAATAAAAGGCATTGAGAGGAACGAAACTAAGTTTAAAATGGCAACCTATATCATATAAATAATGTAACGTTCCATTATACTTGTTTTGATAATCTGGCTAGTATCGAAATTCTGACACTAGTTAACGTCTAATTGATACAATTGCAGTGTAAGTTATTTATAAAATCAACAAATTAACATGTCAAAGTTAAATCAAAGTTTTCTGTTTGGTTTGATATCGCCCAGTGAATTGTGAAACGTATTGAAATTGAAGAAAATCCACGGCAATGCATCTAGTTACTTTTCGCAAATAAACCCTTTCAAATCTATACAGGATTTGTCGTGCCAATATGCGCCTGCTTTTCTTATCCCGCCACAGTTCTGGCTCGAGCCATGGCTTGGCTGGTTAGATTCCCAGTTGTCGTACCCTAACACATCACTTCCATCAGGCCACTTCCAGTCACCTTCGGATTCTTCATCCGTTAGTCCAATCCAAAAATCCCGATCACTTGCCATATATTCGTTTTTAATGAAGTCGTTTTCTGCCGAGGATTCAATCTTCACCAACTGGGCACCATCACCCACGCAACGTGCTTGCGCGCTGTGCCATGACAATGCTTGTGTGAACAGGGTATAGCATGAACCTTGAAACTCAATCCACGGTGATTGACAGGCTTTAATAAACAAAAAAATGATCTTATTCAATAAGTATTATCGCCTTTTCAAAACGCATATGCCACCCGTCACTAAAAAAGATGGACATACATATTTATAGAAAGAAAGACAAACAGACAGACATACAGACAGACAGGCAGACAGACCGACCGACAGACAGACAGACAGACAGACAGACAGACAGACAGGCAGACAGACAGACACGGCCAACAGGCCGGACCGTTCGGACGGACCTGTTTGCACCTTACAACAAAAAAAAACAACATGCTCTATTCAACAGCCTACTTATTCATTTCTGTGGTTGGGTTTAAAATAATAAAAAGAAAACTCACGGTTTTGGACAGATGCCACTGATGATGATGATGGCGATGGTGTCGATGTTGTTGGTGATATTTTCGGTGTTATTGGCAGTATTGGTGAAGGTGACGTCATTGCAGCTGGTGGTAACGTAGACGATGCAACTGAAGACAAGAGAAAATTTCCCGCTTTTAATAGTGAAAGTAGACCTAAAGCTAATTTTAAATTTAAATCTTTGGAACTTACCGCAATTCACGACAACTTCGATCTATCAGCCCATGAATTCATGTCTATGATTTGGTTAAAAAAAATTGTGATAATAATAAACTCACCGTTTTGGTCGGATGTCACTGATGAAGATGGTGGTAGAGGCGTAGATGATGATGATGATGATGATGAAAACGCTTTTTGACGTAATTGACGGTATCGGTGACGGTGCCTTAACTGGCATTATTGTTGGCGATGAAACTGATAATAGTGAAAATAGATTTTTTTAACTAACTTATAAAAGTAAGTGATGATCAATTAACCTGTTCAGAATATTACCGCATCATGAAATAAAATAATTTAACTTTCTTGTAGCATTTTTTTTATTAGTTTCGATAAATTTTCTGACTTCTCAGATAAAGAAAAAAAGACGGCCAATTCAGTATGGCGGTTGTTTGGAATTTGACGACGCATTCCCCGCTTCGTGACCTTGTCGTTGCAAATTTTAAGTTTTTGATGCATTTTACAGCCTGGGAGTTTCATTGCCGCAATTTAAAAATATTCTTATTTGAAAGGAATGGAGAGTAAGATTGCTCCTGCTCTGATTTGGCCTAACAAACTCAGCTTTTCCCGAAGATAAAAGCTACCAGGCATAGCAAGTTCCCACTTAATTCAAGCTTATGAAATGAAAACTACTGTTATTAACAAAATGACAAACTGCACATACGCAATTCACATTGGACCCCGATGTATCCTTGCGGACAAACACATCGGTAGCCTTTGGTAGTAAACCCAACTTGACAGAAGAAGCCACTCGGACAAGGCTTGCTTTGACAGGGATTCTAAAGAAAATAAGTAAAGATGGTTTTAATTATGGTTTATGTTATCCATTCAGTTCAGAAAACATATTTCTAAATAAAAAAGCAACAACGTAAAACAACAAAATACAGGGGCACCCAGCGGAGGTGTTCCGCAAAGAAGGTGTTCCGCAGTAGAGATTGAGCTGGCTGGGAAATTTTTTATTGCTAGAGGCTCCGCTGGGAAATACTGACTTTTTCAAGCATTTAAAGCCAAGCTGGCTGGGAATTACTTACTTTCTCTAACATTTCGAGCCGAGCTGGGAGAGATGACTGAAGAATCATGAAGAGACTCCTAGAAACTCTCTGGAGACTGAGGTTGACCAGAAAAAGAACTCCTCCACCCCTCCCCCAGTGCTGACAAAATGACGACCGCTGGCTGATCGCGTTTGCGGAAAAAACCGGTTTTGGTCGCTTTGGATTCATTCATACACGCGGGATTTAGAGCAACGGAATTTGGGCGAATATATTAGGCATCATTTACATGTAAGATTTATTTCCATTGTTTTGTGATCTGTATACTAAAGCTCTTGCGATGTTTTTCTTCGGTTGAAACTATTTGGGTGAATTAACACTAACAGTAGTGTTTTCATTCACAGATTTGACGCGGGATTTCGGATTTCAGGGATCTCCTGGATCTCCGAATGCTTCTTCATTATCATGTAAGATTAATTTTCCATTGTTTTGTGATCTGTATGCTATTCTACAGTTTAAACGAATTACTGGAACTAACATCATTTTCATTCACAAATTTCACTGAAATTTGACGTGAAATTCTTATTCCACGTGTATTAATTTCATTTACATGGAAGATGTATTTCAGGCATTTGGTTATTCATTGTTTTTTTATCTGCATGCTTAAGTTTCTGTGATGTTCTTCTAGTTTAAAGGTAAAATGAATTCTGCAAATTGTACAAACTAAAGGAATCATTTAATGTATATTTTCATTCGCAGATTTGACGCGGTGCAAGAGAATCAGGAGAATTGCAGTGCTGGTGCTCCAAACAAAAGGTAAAACTTCACCTTGTAGTCGATTTAATAGCATATTTTACAGTAAAAAGTTTATCAGTCTTTCTCGAGAACTCCTGCAAGGCCTACATTTTGTGTTAACATAATAGAACGGCCAGAAACTATTCTACTGTACGTACGGTTAATATCTTTAGAAAACCTGTCCCTGGTGGAGCTGATCAGCATGGTTATTTTTAGATTCGGCTGTAGCAAACAAATATGTGCCAGAAAATACAGTGTACGACATTTACTTATTGCTAATGTCGTGCTTATATTCAAAATTCAACTTTTTAAGACACTGTTTCTGACAAATTCAAGGAATTTTTGGGGAAAGAGATCATCAATTGCATGCATTCCTTTTTGTACATTGTTGGACAAGGAAATCTCAGATATTTTTTAATTATTTTAGACTTTTTTATAAAAAAAATTATTTCATGTCTCATGTTTATATCAACTGCAGTATTTCATGTATTTTTTTATCTGTGATATGTCAAATGCCAGGCTGAAATGCTTGAGTAGTATATTTTTTGCCACACTAAGTTAAATTTGAGAGTGTTTGAGATTGCCCCTTATTAGGCTAGACTATGGTTCACTGGTCAAAATTCAACTGATGATATGATCAAATTATTGTTTTGTGTGGGTTTGGGTATATAAAGTGTTTCAGTAAACAGTTATTAATATTTTTAATTTTTTTATGTCAGGTATTATTATAGTTATGAGACCATGGCAGATCTCAAACTTCTCCTTTTTGATTGTGAAACATTTAACATAAATTTAATACTATCTCCACACTACAAAGTTGAGTTAGGCTTGTGACGATGAACATTCATTGCTTGTTCATTCTTGCGACCCTCTCTCTGCCGTCTGGTTGAGTTAGGCTTGTGACGATGAAAATTCATTGGTTGTTCATTCTTGCGACCCTCTCTCTGCCGTCTGGTTGAGTTAGGCTTGTGACGATGAACATTCATTGCTTGTTCATTCCTGCGACCCTCTCTCTGCCGTCTGGTTGAGTTAGGCTTGTGACGATGAACATTCATTGCTTGTTCATTCTTGCGACCCTCTCTCTGCCGTCTGGTTGAGTTAGTCTTGTGACGATGAACATTCATTGCTTGTTCATTCTTGCGACCCTCTCTCTGTCGTCTGGTTGAGTTAGGCTTGTGACGATGAACATTTATTGCTTGTTCATTCTTGCGACCCTCTCTCTGCCGTCTGGTTGAGTTAGGCTTGTGACGACGAACATTCATTGCTTGTTCATTCTTGCGACCCTCTCTCTGCCGTCTGGTTGAGTTAGGCTTGTGACGATGAAAATTCATTGGTTGTTCATTCTTGCGACCCTCTCTCTGCCGTCTGGTTGAGTTAGGCTTGTGACGATGAACATTCATTGCTTGTTCATTCTTGCGACCCTCTCTCTGCCGCCTGGTTGAGTTAGGCTTGTGACGATGAACATTCATTGCTTGTTCATTCTTGCGACCCTCTCTCTGCCGTCTGGTTGAGTTAGGCTTGTGACGATGAACATTCATTGCTTGTTCATTCTTGCGACCCTCTTTCTGCCGCCTGGTTGAGTTAGGCTTGTGACGATGAACATTCATTGCTTGTTCATTCTTGCGACCCTCTTTCTGCCGCCTGGTTGAGTTAGGCTTGTGACGATGAACATTCATTGCTTGTTCATTCTTGCGACCCTCTCTCTGCCGTCTGGTTGAGTTAGGCTTGTGACGATGAACATTCATTGCTTGTTCATTCTTGCGACCCTCTCTCTGCCGCCTGGTTGAATTAGGCTTGTGACGATGAACATTCATTGCTTGTTCATTCTTGCGACCCTCTCTCTGCCGCCTGGTTGAGTTAGGCTTGTGACGATGAACATTCATTGCTTGTTCATTCTTGCGACCCTTTCTCTTCCGTATGCTTTCCTATATGCCCCCTCTTAAATTTCTACTGTCACTTTTTGTGAATGTCTGCACATCCAAGTCATTGGGATAAAGACGTTCAACAGTTTGTTCAGCCATGGTAACAAATACATTTTGTTTTACATTAATTGAATTGAGCTATGTTTTTGGAGTATTTTAACAGTCGGACATATTTGGCTGTTGTTGACATAAAAATGCCATAACTAATTTGGTCACATTTGAACCATGATAACAAATTGATGTTACAACTTCAGTTGTTTTTGTTGGACAAATAAATAATATATATGGTGACATTTTGCAGCTACATGTACCTTGTTACACCTCAGTTCTTTGTTTCAAATTTAAGTTAATTGAAATACACCTATGCAGTACCATACACTAGCTGTCAAACACTTTAGAACAATAATAAAAGAATTTGCCTAAAATTGAAATGTTAAAATTACAATTTAATGCATCTTTAAACTGAGTAGTGTTTAGCTTAATAAGTAAATAAATTAGATTAAATTTATAGGGAAGAACTGAAAAATAAGTTGAAAATTCATTCAAATTCAAGATGAAGAATGAATTCAAAATTCGTACGGTTTGGGTTCAAGAAATGTCTACTATTCTTATCCTTCAATTTTACAAAAGGAACTGTAATTTCATCAGAAAATAGCATTGAATCAATCATCCTATTTGTTTATTATTTATTTCTTTTTTTGCCTTTTCAATACTATTTTAGGTCATGGAACTGAAGAGGGCATGGAACTGGACTGTAGACAAGGTACAGCAGACACAACAAGATTCTGATGTTATTCTCAAGGATGATTTGTTTAAGGCCTTTCAAGTGGAGCATCCAGACATTCCTCGAGATACTTTTTTTTCTTTTTTTGGTCGATTCATGGGAAATGCCCCATTTGACCATGTAACTCCACTTAAAAAAAAGGGAAAGATATTGGGGTACCGTTTTTTAACATTTAAAAACAGTGAACCCATTGAGAAAATGGCTGATAAAAAAGAGGCCTCATTTAAACATGACAAACATTTGAGTGAAAGTGAAGTACCAAACAAAAGAGAAAAAGAAATGCCTTTATTTAAGGAAACAAATAAAAGAAAATTATGTCAGATTGTTACTGACGTGGGTTTTGCAAATAAGCCAAACAAAACTTCAAAAATGATTAGCAGTAATTCCCAAAAAGGGAATTGTATAAGTATCAGTAGTATTTCCCAAAAAGGGAAGTATAATGAAGATGTTAATTTGTTAAAACAAACTGGTGGTGAAAAATTCTCAAAATGTGGAAGCAACATAAATGACACAACAAAATCTTGTCAAGATGTTGGTGATGTGGTCTTAGAAACTGGTGAAGTGAATGTGGATGTTTTTGATGAGCCGCAAAATAAAAAAGCCAAACAAATTAAGAGTTGCAGTTCCCAAAACAGGAAGGCCAGTATTCGACGTGCAAGTGGATCAGAGGAAATTGGTGGTAAAAGGTTATCTGAATGTGACACCAACATAACTATTGACACTTCAGGCCATCAGGATGTTTCTGATGTTAGTTGTGTGGAAAGTGGTAGTTATCCTGAGTTTGGCTTTGGCTCTTCAGTTGTTGCTGGTCCTGATGTTGTTGTTAATGGTGATGATGTTGTAGATTATGGGAAAAGTGGTGGTTATTCTGACTCTTCTGATGGTCCCGAAGTTATTGATGATGGTGATTTTGATGATGATATGACTGATTTTTCTGAAACATCTTGGAATGACCCTATTGATGTGGAAGATGAATTATTGGCTGATGGTTTGAAGGGGGCATCTTTTCGCAAAAAAGATTGCGAGAGCAAGTTTTTCAATCCATCCATATTTTTTAGTCACTGGAAAAATGTGAGAGCATTTACATCTTCCAAACTGCCTAGTTATTTTCCAAATCACACTAGCTATCTTGAGCAGCTATTCCCAGAGTATTTATTTCAGCAGAACACTGCCCTTCTCAATGTGATTGGATCTGTCAGCAATGCTTGCCTCACACAGATTCACAGCTTTTTGGCAGCATCTTTCTTGCCAGTAGCCGTTGGTCCAAAGGCTGCACATTATGTGGCACCAATTTCAATGGGTACTTCATTTCCTCAATTTTCTGCTGCTTCTCCATCAAAATTAAAATTTCAGTGTGAGATCTGTGTTCCATATCAAAAATGGGCTCAAGAACATAACGTTTCATCTGCTAAACTAAAATCAAAAGCTGCCACTCTTGAACAGATCGCCAAGGGCACTGCATGCTTGATGTTTTCTGGACTTAGGCAGCTATATGAGCATGCCATATCTAAATCCCATAGAGAGGCAATCAATTTCTTCCTTGATGAAACTGATGGTAGTGTTATTGAAGGTACAAATTTACAACAGGAAGAGAAGAAACATCCTAAGAAGCTACAATCCAACTTAACCTATTTCTTTCCTTCTTCTCATTCTTTAAACTGAGAAGGACCTCTGGTTCTACTAATGAAAAGGTCAGATGTCACTTTCTTTGGGATCCAGAGGTCGTTAAACATTTCAAGGATGCAAGTCAAATTCGAAGGTCCAGTGTGCGTATGTTGTTTCGTGAAATGACCAAAACGGGGGAGATTAAATGCAGTACTCCAGGGCACAAAGGATGTAATATTCAATACAAAGTTTGGAAGAAAAGGCATCCCCAACAGCACAGAAATGTTGTTGACAGAGCAGGAAATTCTCCTAGATCCACATTTATTCCTCAACCAGCAACTCTAAACGTTTATGGGAGGCATGTAAAAATTGAGGGTGGAATCATGAGCATTGTGCCACCTTGTTTGGGTGTTGCTGATGCAAATGGAAATCATCCATATACTTGTAAAAACTGTTCAAAGCAACTGAGGGACCTTAAAGATCATTTGAGAAAAAAAAAGAAGGCAGTGTATGGAGAGACTGATAACAGGATTGGAAGAGTTGGTTTCCGTGCCAGTTATTCCCGAGTGAATGAGCAAAAGCAGGCACTAGAGAAGGAGAAAATTAACAGAAAAAGGGCTGAGAAACTTACCAGTAGTCTTCTAAATGTTGTTCGTACACATAAAGAATGGGAAGAGGTGTTAGGAGAATCGGTTGAGAATCAGGATGATGTAAAGTTCATCCTTGACTTGGTGGGTTTGTTTAAAGGAAACATAGCTAAAAATCATCCAGTTCAATTAACTGTGATGAAAAATTTGGTAGGAAAGTTAAAAAGCAAGAACAATCACAAGTACCTAGATATTGTAAAAGATATCAGTACACTGCACAAAAACAGACTTGGTGAAAGAAATTATAGTATTTTGGCTGACATCTTTGGCCTGTGTGGCAAGACAACAGCTAGTTCACATGGTGGAAGTGAAAAATTGTATCCTGGTTTGAATGAGGCTGCTTTAGAAAAAGCATGTGATGTTTACTCAGACATGCCAGTAATTGAGTGCAGCGATGAAGCACGGGCTTTGCGTTATTTAGAGGCTCGTAAAAGTATTGATGGAGGAGTTGAGCTTGTTGGAAGGTGCTTTGATCCTTCAGTTGAGAACTGGGTTAATCAGACTTTGCAAATACCAAAAACAGGTGAAAATGGCGCCCCTGATGATTTTTCTGCTCTAAAACATTTGGTTGAAGACTTGGTGAACAAAGATTTGTTATCTAAAAGTGTTTCTGTACACCATTTCTCATCATTAACATCTGTGTCAGTACCCAATGTTGTCCATTGCTTGTGGCCAACGCCAAATAAGGGCTATAAGTCTGTTCATCTTTTAAAGTACCTTGAAAATCTCAGAAGATTAACTGTTTTTAAACCAAATGGGTGTGTAAGAAAAAAGCCTTTGAATCTGATGGGATTTTCAACTGACTCAGCAGGATTTTCTCTTGCAGCTTCAGTCATTTCTATGACTCCTTCTGAAAGTCAAGTTGAAGCTGGTATTTATTTTTTGAGGCTGGGAGTAGATGATGAGAAATTTGCAGCTCCCTATTACTTCAAATTGCCTTTCATTGCCTATCTTGATTATGAACATGAAAGAAGGCTATTTGCAAAATGTTTGAAGTATCCAACCCTAGATTTGACCTTCTGGAAAGATTCAAGTATCTGCATTGCTACCATTGATCACCTGAAAGCCCTTAGAGAGAAATGCAAAGATGAAGGTGTTGTCTGTGGTTTTACTGTGCATGATCTCTTGCTTGCTTCATTCTTTGACCAAAATCCTGATGCCAGTGACCGCCTTTTTACTATCCAAACAGCAGACCTTCTTGACAAGTATGTTTCTTCATCTCAAGGTACAAGCCTGTTTATAAGAGCTGTGTTCTTTTTAACTGAACCTTTTAGAAATGTTAATTTTGGCACTCCAGCAGAAGTGCAAACGTCATTGTCAGCCGGGATAACCATCTTCAGACACTGGAAACGTTTGGTTGAACTGCAAGGTCGTAGACTACGTTCAAAAGCTGGTGCAAAAACAAACCCAGAAAACAGAGGTCACTTTCTTACCTATGGTTGTGAACAAACTGCAGAAATATTGTTTGCTGCTGGCACCCTTCATAATCTAGCTCTTTTTTTGCATTTTGGAGAACTGGGACCAAGGTGGTCTTCTCCTTATTGCTCTGGAACAAAGTCAACTGAACGCATTATTGGCGAATTGCAAGGCAAAACTGTCCAGATGCAGTCCCTAAATAGTCAACCTACCTTCGGGGAAATGCTTGATAAAGCAGCTTCGGTGCAATTTAACCAGGGCGCAGAAAAAAAGTTGGCTTTATCAGGTGTCAAAGTCAAGCCAACAACGGCACGCAAAAAGCTCGCATTTGCCTTCCAAACGCCCAGTGATGGTTCAAATGAAGGGTACAGATACCCTGATTCTTTTTTGGAGTATCAAAATGAGCAAAAAAAGGCCCATCGGGAAGGCATATTGCTTGGCTTGTCACAGTTGGAGAAGTACCTTCCCTTAGCTGCTGTGGATTGTTTGAAGAAGGCGGGTGCATGGGGAAAGCCTTTCACATTTAATATGCCCGAAGGAATGATAGTGGTAGGAGAGGGTGGCTTGCCTGCAGGCTACGATAAGTTAGATTTCTCTTTTTCTGACTCCATGCAATTAAGGCAGCAGTTGAAAACAATTGAGGAAGAATGCTCTGTTGACAATGAAGAGCATAAAAAATGTGAAGCCCTGCCTGTTGAAAGTGGTGATGGTAACGATGAACAGAGTAATGTCAAGATTGAGAGAAGTGAGTTGTTTGAGACTGTCGATGATGATGATGAGTGTATTGACAAAAAGGCATCCAAAGAGTGGTACATTAGTAGGGTCGAGAGAGACTGTGTTACCAAGGTACATGTGAGCAGGGCAATCAAAATGCTTCTCCCACGAGAATTCATTTCCCGCAATCGCTCACAGCGGCACATAGCTTCAAATTACTTGCCCGGAAAATCCCCAATGGATCCTAACCATGACATTGTAAAATTTTCTGATGTGGCTATTAAAAGTAGCAAAGAAAAGAAAAAAGGCTTTAAAATTGGAAGAATCGTGTCTCTGCAAGAAAAGGGTGGCAGTGACATTCTGAGCACAACCTCAAAAAAAGGAAAAGAGTTTCGTTGTAGGTGCTCATTGTATGAGCAGAATGGGAATGTGGTTTCTGTCCCTTCTGATGTTTTGGTCACTGACTGGATATCAGGGAGTAGTATTTTGGGGCCAGTCAAACTTTCCAAAACAGACAGAGATGGTGTGTACGAGGTAGCTTCAGAAAGCCTTGAATGTTTAACGAAAATGGGCTACCTTCCTCTTTCTGACATGGTTAACATCAATTGTTTAGAAGAATCTGGTGGAGAGGATGAGGTTGTTAGTGATGAAAAACAGGACCTATTAAGTCATGGTTTCTTTGAAGTTGATGACATTGTTGGTACACGGATCAATGCTAAGACTCATGAATTTGAGTATAGGGTGAGGTTTAGCGGCTACACTGAGTCAGATGATGCCTGGCTCCCTGCATCATCTTTTAATCGGCCTGTAGATTTCGCTTCAAGCTCAAGGTATGGTAGAAAGCGGTTCCATAAGACCAATGTTGACGAGGCAAGTAATCCTCTCTCAGGTTCTGTTAAGTTAGGAAAGGATGAAAGTGCGAAACGAAACCCTAAAGGGAAAAAAGTGAAGCAGCCTCAAAAAACCAAAAGAACCTCAAAGCCTAAAAAGAAAAGCAATGTGATATCTGCTGATGATGTCATAAAACATGACACAAATGTGACTCAAGCAGACGAAGCCAAACACACTCCAACAATCATTTCAGGTGCTTCCAAATCCCCTGGGCAAAAACTTCCGTTGAACAAGCTGTCTTCTTTGACTTATGATAGTGATGATGGAAATTCTGTTCCCTTAGTGACTACCACTGATGCCGCACTTCTCAGGTCGGATTTGCTTCAAAGTAGTGGAAGGTTCTGCAGCCCTAGAATGGCCATTGCTTCCTATCACACACCACCAGTGCGCAGATGCACCACATTTAGTCTGTTTCCCTTGAATGCAGGTAATGGGAGTTTGGCTGACCCTTTTGCTGTAAATTGGTTACCACCAGAAAGAGTAATTAATGATGCATCCAAAAGTCTGTTTTCGAAAAAAAACCCAGAATCTCACGTTGTTGAATTTAATGGCTTGGGTAAGTTCAGTGCACAATCTCTAAGGGTCCTCCAAAATTATTTTGCATTTAAGTCTATTGCAACAAAGGCTACATTTGAAGAAAAGTGGCTGCAGGAGGACACACAAAGAGTTTCCCTGAAGGAAAAGATGCATCTCTTAAACACTGTCTTGTATCTTCCTCCTAAAAATGGTGGTTTGATCGCCAAACGGAATGGAATTGAAATCTTTGTTGATGATTTGACGACTCTTTGTGGAGAACGTTACCTGAATGATAAAATAATTGATTTTTTATTCAATTTGATTGATGAAAGGGCAAACAGCAATGCAGGAAAAACCATTTGCTTGTCTCTTTCTACATTTCTTTCACCAGAGCAATTGGGTGAAGGAGCAATGAAGATGCTCCATAGGGTAACACTTACCCATGATATTTCTTCTCTAGAAATTATAATGTTGCCCTGCATCATTGAAAGGAACCACTGGGGTCTAATAATCTTTGATTTAACATCGCAAAGACTGTTGTATGACGATGGTTTCCATTTGCATCCTCCGCCAATTTACCTAAGGAGTTGCGTAAAGGTGTTGCAGACAATTTTTGAAAACTCAAATTGTGAGAGGTTCAATGTTACTAAATGGAAGCCACTCTCCCTTGAGAGCTTTGGTATGCCTGACCAACCCCACTCTGGCACAGGCTCGGCGAGCTGTGGTATTGGTGTTCTCCTTGCAGCAACAGACTACTCCAATGGTGTCAAGGATTTTGGCTGGACATTCGAAGAAGCCCCGCAGTACAGAAAACGGTTTATGCTGGATGTCATTCATAATAAGCCATGATGGTACGATGAAACAATTACAAATCTGGGAATTCTATTTGTTTATCGAATGTTCCGTTTCTTGTTTTCTGACAACAGTGATTGCTTACACAGGTCAATTTCATTAATAATAACTATTATTATATTACCACTCCATGTAGAAAAAAAGTAAGTTTGTACTTGGTTGTAGTTTGATGGAGGCCATTTACAACAAAACAGCACATTTCTTGTGACAATTACGCCCCTAATTGTTTAAGAAGTAAACTTTACGAAATTGCAGTTCAAGTTTATACTAACACAAACTTTCATTTCTTTCCTTGTTTTAGAGTCTGTCAGCTGTCTATGTCAAGAGCAGTGAAGACTGGATAGCAGTGCCATAGCTACGTCTTCATCTACAGTAAAAACCCACGATCGAGTAAGAACCTAGGTTTTTTCAGGTTATCCTAAACAGGTTCTTAAAGAAATGAAATTTACATTGCTGCTTATAGAACTGTTAGCAATATTTAGCCTATCTAATCAAGTGTTTATGTAAAAATGATGCACTTGTTATTCAGAATATGACATTGTATACATGTACAGTAAAGCCTTGCATGTCCAAACTTATTTTCACAAAAGTAAACATTTTTAATCAATTTTAGAAAATAAGAACCTGTTTTCAGATTTTAGGCCATAGGTTCTTATAAAAGTAGGGTCTAATTTGCAAATTTTAGCCTAACAGGTTCTTAAATGTTAGGTTCTTACTCGTGGGTTTTTACTGTATTTCCAGAGTCCACTTCTCTTGCTATTCTTTTTTGTTACTTACAGTGGCAAATGTTTACAGTACTTTTTCGTACTTACACTTTAATAGGATATTACTACCACTTCTCATATGCAGTTGATATTACAACAAAGGAATCAAACGAATGCCCCATAATTAGTTGAACCGAGAAATCAGAAATATGGCCACAGTGTGTTCACACCACTAATTGGGTACCTGTTCCATATATTTCATCCCATTATTGTAACATCAGCTAATGAGGAGTGGTTAACCAAAGGCGGTTATGGTAATTATGACACATAAAAATATATGAGCTTGATGTCGCTCACAAAAATTCAATTTGTAAGATTTCATTTGTACTTTGCCTTTACAAGCTCATGGCGAGCGTTCAAATATTTTGAAATTGTTTGCAAAATTATTATCGGTTTCATTACAAGAGTTAATTTACCAAATTAACCATGAAATATGTATGTACCACATACGCGCGCACTAATAAAATTCTGAAAAACCTTTGTAAATGTATGTACATCCTCATGAAAGGAGATCGTTGTACCTCTATTTGTTCATTGTACACTGCATGGCCGAATCATTGTACACTTTTTTCAATCATGTGAACAAGTTAATAAATGTTTGACAATGTGCAATAACTGTCTAATTGTTTTATCTGATTTTTTTTTATTTCTCATTAAGGTTTTTACACAGCAATACTTACAACAGTAAAGCAGCTAGGCAGGTTATGATATCTAATTGTTTAATCATAGTCCTTAGCTTTCTCTTAGGCAAAATAAGGCCAAAACTAAAGCAATACTAAACAAGTATGCGTTTTGACTTTTTAATGCCGTTTTCATTTGCTGGCTGGGAGCAAATAAGTTGACGATCAGCTGGCTGGGAAATGTCCGACCAACATAGCTGGGAGTGGAATTTTTCCTACCGTCCTCCTGGGAGTGCGGAACAGATATATTTTTCCCAGCAACCAAAAAAAAAGTGTTAAAAAGGCCTAAACAGCATTTTTTATCATTGTTATGGGTTGTTTGTTGCATTTTATGAAAAAGTTTCGTTGGGTGCCCCTGAAAATAGAGAAATGTGGTAAAGAACGTTCAAATTATTTTTCTTTTCCTCGTTACGTTGTTACTATTTCGGCCAGGCCGGGGTTATGATAGACGGCCCGGAAACTTGGCCTCGAAGACAGTTTAAATAGGGACAAGCTAGCGCATCGCACCTACACACAGTCCTTTAGAAATTCTGATCAGCAGATTTTCTAGACCAACAGAATGTCTAGGCTAATAAATGGATTGTTTTCGCCTGAAGTATGTTACATGACGGGGAGCCAAAACTAGAGAGTGTTCCGTCTTTAAAGCCTAAAAATATATTGCTGCCAGTCATCGTAAACGTCATCTTGAAAAAGACTTTTTATAAAGGGGCTGGAAGCTAATGGCCTGGCCTGACGCTGCTTCGGTTCATATGTACATGAAAGTGACACAAGCTCGAGCTCGTGATTGTGCCGAAAATTGAAGATTATTCAAAATATAAAGCAGAAAAAAAGGTAGCACAAATTGGAAAATAAAAAAGCTAAGGCGGATAAAATAAACAATAAATTTTTGTTTCTTACCAAAATGCCCCGGTATATGTAACCGTCCTTTGTTACAAAGTCATCACCAGATACTTGCAAATGAGTGCGATTGTTTAAATCGCAGGATGGCCCATCGATGTCTATTGGTCCGTAGTTGATGGACACGCAGTTGGGTTCTTGGTAGCACTTTGATTCGCACATTGATTTGCTGTGAACTTTCATGCTTCTTATCATGTGATTTTCGAGAAACTTGTCGTTTGTTCCCGGTTGGAATTGAATGGTTCTGCAGTCATCTGAAAGAGCTAGTTTTGAAAAGGAAATGGAATCAACTCTAGTTTTTACATGGCTTATTAAGTGGAAGTCCCGTTTAAAGCGGTCCTCTCAACTTCGCACCAAAAGAAAGTTTCCGTTTATTTTTTGTTCTGTGAAAAGGCTCTGGTCCATACATACAAAACAGCAATAAATTATTTTCTAGTTCTTTATTTTCGCTTTGCTACAGACCAAAATTGAATTTTGGCCGACATGGGGCCGCCAACGGTAGTCGAAGGGCTAAATTTCGACCATTTTGTGAAGCGCGCTATGTCCACAAAAATGTACTTGACGGAATATCATTTGGCACAAATTCTAAGACACCTTTATTTAGTTCACTGACGAAACGAGGAAAATTTTACGAAAATTCTAAGCATGCCAGCGCTTCTGAAATACACCATACTCTGAGGTCTTTATTCACATGTTAAAATTTAGGTAAATACAAGAGATTAAAACTCAAAAGTTTCAACATAAATTGGAGTAAAAAAGCACATCAATGTAATCTTCTTACCTCAATGAATCGTTTTCCACTTTCAAACCGGTGGGTATCTCCTTGGATTGCACGCGAGAACAAATTAAAATCTGCCATATTCAGTGTGTTTACATAATTGTCGCTTCGTGCCAAAGCTCATTTGCATAACCTTGCAATCGATGAGAAAACTCCCTCGACCGTCCAAACTCGATTAAATAGCTTTAGAATATAAGGAAATTGCTTCTTTTGATATTCCTATACCATACAGATCCAGCGCTGAGAAAAATTGCGTTGAAGATGACAAGAATACTCGCGGCGTGCGAGACTCCATAAAGTAAATATTGACGTTTTATTCACTGGTCGCACTTGTCCCATAATTTAAGTTCAATTCGCTCCCGTAGTATATCTAGGGGAAGAAGAAGAGTCGAGATTCAGCCATTTAATAAATATAAAACGTGTTAAAACGACAAATGAATTCTGACAACGGGAATCGATCATGCAAAGACAGCTTATAACTTTATGTCCAAAAACATCACTTACAGGTTGCTTACTGAGGAAACGTAGTCGCCAGATACAATCCACAAGTTTGAATAGAACTGTTTTATGTTATGAAGTGATGAAAAGGCATAAGCTTCAATTCATTTTTGATACGTTTGCTTTCATAATCGGTCATTCGAAGCCACAATGGAAGGTTTGTGCTTCGGGATCCATCAACTTTTTCCCCTTGCGACACGATGTCACACAACTAAGTGAATTGTGACGTGACTGGCTGATCAGAGGTCAAACAAGGGTCATACTTTGGGGGTGGTGGGGAGGGGGTTGGGTTGTCGGTATTTTACAGCAGGAGAAAACTTGAGGGGTTGAAGAGCTTTTTTCACAGCAAGAGAAAACTCAGCAGTTGAAAGCATTTAAACGAATTTATGCTTTCCATTGGTCAACATTTTCTTTATTTTTCTTTGAATATGTACTAAAAAAAGTTCACTGCGACTTCAGCCAAACAAAATTATTAAACATAACTTGAATGAAGTAAAAGCACTTATGCCTAAATGGATATAGCGAAAAATCACTGATGAAAAACTCAGTGTTGGTTTGCGTTTGTACATCTATTCTGCTAGAAATGTTGGATTGCGTAGTAACCCGTCGCAAAACGAATGTCTGTTTGCCTTGGTCAAGTCCAAATATATCCATGCAACCCTTGGAAAGCCACAAATGAAGGGCGATAAAGGAAGGAGTGTAATTGGTATGACATTCTCTTCTTGTGCATGAAAAGGAGTAAGAAACGCGTACGGGGAATAGAGAAACGTTTAGGGAATGGAAATGATTTAATGGAAAGGGAAGGTCATAAACGGGATACGTAATGAGAACTAAAAACAGTTCAACGGTGATTAGGAAATGAAAACGGGAACTGAAAAAGGTTTGAGAGAATCATTATATTTCCCCTCTGTAATGGCCCAAGATCACATATGTACATGCCGTCAGTCCTGATTGCAATTCACATTTTTCAATTCCCTTTCGATTTCTAAATTTCGCGCTGTCAAACAACTACGCTAATTAGATTTAGAAAGCACGAACTGTACTTGCAAGCTTGCGGCTTGTTATCGGTAAAACAATGCCTGTGTGCTTTATGAACATCAAGGATGGAGGTGGGTGTGGGGATTTCAGAGGAGTTAGCGCCCTCGCACGTCTTCATGAATGCCAAGATGACATTTCAGCCCACTTGAATCGCTTTCACCTTTCTAACGAAGATGTTCTTGAATACCAATTGATTCTTGTTCGTGCGGGTCACTTTGGCCTAAGCGAAGACAAGGTTATGGAAATGTTTGTGTGCCCAATGCATCGGGGTTATCTCGGAAAATATTGGAAATGTACTAAAAGTGTTTGTCAGCATCCTGAACATAAGGGGAAGCCTGAACGAGTAAAGGGAGACCGCGTTTTTAATGTACGACTGGCAAGAGATGTTTCTGAAGTTTTTGGAATTACAGTTGCAGTCGGATCACGTAAGTTCTAGTTTAAATGGAGTAATGACTTTGTTTTTACGAGTAAAAAAATGCAACAGTTACCGAAATGAGCGTATTTCTACTTTTGAATATGTAAATATGTTACTTTTCAGTCCGAAATTATAAATCGACAAGAACATAATTTCGACTAACAGACTAATTACATTTATTTGTGCACTTACGCACTTTTCGGGTTTTTGTTTTTTTGTTACTCTCAATACCCAAGAATGAACCAAGCAAACACAGAGCCAGCGAGAAATAAGGACGTATTCAATTAAAGCTTATTGATGAAATGCTCTTGGCGTTTAAACGGGAATTTGTAACATAACAGTTCCAAAAGAAGAAGAAAACAACTTAATTTAATTATATCTTGCGATATTATCTATATAATAAAACACGCTTTGATAAGTACAGCACACAAGGATCATTTTTTATGTATTTTTTAGCCATCTGTAACAGCTGTAGAAAGCTGCACAGTAGCAGACTGAAGAGTGAATGGCTGTGGCTAAGGACACCGAAAAAAGAAAGCAGTCGTACGGAAGAAGAGGATTATGGTCTCATTTTAGATTTGTCAAGGTAATACCGCATTTTGTGGCAAGCGATTTTTTAGCATTTTGTCACTGAATGTTGGATTTCATTTGTGTGTGTGTGCGTCGGAGGGGGGAGGGGGGCGGCGTTGGGAGGGGCACCTACTTTAGAAAATATATCATTGCGCATACAGAACAGGAATCAGTCCCAAACCAACTGTTACGTTTACAGTCCCTAAAACCCGGAAAGAAGAAAGTGCTCCGATTTTTTAAGGAACTAGAGATAGCATAGCTTTCTTTTTAATCTGACGCATACTATTACCGTTCACAAGAGATGTTTATACCGGGGAGGGGGTACTCCCTATAATGGCCTATACGGGAAGGCTGCGCTTGAAAGAGTTACCTTTTTCAGGCTGCAGGTATATAAAATGGTAGGGATTTCACAAGTTTAGGTATACGCAAGGGTATGGAAATCTGTCATTTACGTTTTTGGAAGGGCCTTTTATTTAAATATTTCGAACAGATGCAATTTATGGCTGTATTATTTCAATTTATTAAGCGCTACATGAAAATGACAAGAAAAAGTTATACCATGACTTTCAGGTATATGAAAGGGGTACCATTGTTCATTAAAAGGTATACGAATGGGGTACAATTTCTGTCAAAATGGTATATAAAAAGGCAAGGGGTAAGAGCCCGGAGCGGAGCCTCCCCGTACAAAACTTTTTTGGGTATCCCCGCCCGGGTTTGTATATCTATAAGCCGCTCGAGTTTAAGGGTATTCTCTGTCCTGATTAAATGAATATGGCCGTGATGAACAGACCTATGCAAAAATATTATCCATGTGGTCTGGTCAGCCAGAATAACCTTTGTAAAGCGACTACCTCGATATGTTATGCCTATTTGGTCGTGTGTGCGGATCTTTCTATTCTTTCATTAATTAAAATTTGTTCATTAGTACATCCGTGCGCCAAATATAATTTTTAATTTATTCTTTGTCGTTTGTCCTTTTTCCGCTTTTTATTTTTTATTTATCTTTACTTTACTATCCTTTTTTTTTTTCAGAAAAACGAAAGAAGCGGCAGTCTCCACAATCAGACGTTGCTTTTCATCTCCCGCTTTAGAATGCTGCAGTACAGATCCCACTTGGACTCCTGGGAAATGGCGTGAAAAGGAATCTGATAGCTCGTCAGACGATGAATCTTCTGCTGAGAAAGATCGTGATGTGTTTAAGGTGTACAATGAGTCGATGACGAACATTGCGTCTCTCACAGATCGAACCGTGGAGCCACTCACCTTCAGGCTTGTGTCTGAGTGGGACAAGGCTACTGCAAGTGAAAAAGCTTTATGCTTGGAAAAGGTGGATGAAGCATGTTTAGCTGTGTGCAGTGTCATTGCCCCGAGAGACAGTGAAAGGCTTCTCAAAGCATTTCACGAGTCAACACAAGAAAACGCGTGCTCCGACGACCTACAGGCACTAGTAGCCGCGTACAAAAATGCACCAACCAAAAATCTGAAAACCCAGATTCTCAGCCTGTATGCAACGCGTTATTCAGGCAAATTCCTGAAAAAAATACACGAGCCTTTTGAAAAGCTGAGTGACCGCCAGATAAAGAAGGCAAGGGCACATGCAAAAAACGTCGGAGTAGGGTTTACTGTGGAAAAGCTGCCAAGTCATAGGGTTCGAATAGACCTAGTGAAGCTTGAGCACTTTCTTTCTTTCGCAGATCAGCCCCACTTTTACCAGGATGTTGCCTATGGAACGAGAACTTTAAAACTCGACTCTGGAGAGCGCCTGGTCATGCCCAACGTCGTAAGAATTGTTGGAAGGTCGACGATGATCGAACAGTATTTCAAATATTGTTGCGAAGAAGCCTTTGACCCTCTTGGAAGATCGACGCTCTACAGAATTTTACAGGTCAGGGAAGCATCTCAGAGAAAATCCCTCCAGGGGCTTGACAACACTGCTGCAGCTGGAGCTGAAGGGTTTGATACTATGCACAAGATAGTAGATGAGTTGAAAAACGCAGGCGCAAGTGCAAAGTGGTGCGATGAAATTCGAAGCAATCTCAAGGATGGAAAGCGCTACCTTAAGACGGTGTACAGAGTCCATTGTCGGGAAGATGAGAGTGCTTGTGCTGACCACTGTCCACGCTTTGCTGTCAGCGATCCTGAGAATCGCGAGTTTCAAAGGACGAGCCTACATGAGCATCGCGTTCGCTGCGAAGATTGTGAAAGCTTAAAATCTACGATGCAGGCAATCGCAGATGAGATTGAATCACCTTCAATCAATCTGTACAGTGTTGATCAGAAAGAGGACCTCAAGTACGACCATACGCAAGCTCAGGAAATGATTCTTCAATGGAAGGCCCACCTCATCAGAGCAGAGAATCAAGAGAGAGCTAAACAGAATGTGATTAACTCACTCCAGTTGAATTCTGCTCTATAAAGTGGTCATGGACTGGGCCATGAAGTTTTTGCAACTTAAATATCGGGAGAAGCAATCAGAGTGGTTTGGAAAAAGGGGGATAAATTGGCATGTTAGTTGTGTCATCACGAGGAATGAAGCAGACAACGGCCTGGAGATCGTGTCATATGCCCACCTGTTTGACAGCTGTGCCCAAGACTGGTACACAGTTTGCGCAATACTGAAGCACCTTCTCCGTACCATCAAAGGAAACAAGCCGAACGTAAGTGAGGTCTTCTTGCGATCAGACGAAGCCGGTTGTTACCATAACAACAATCTAATTGCGGCTGCCCTTGACGTTGGGGAGGAAGTTGGAATCAAAGTTATGAGGTAAGAAAATCTAAGAGTTATACTATAACTACGGTGCACAGCAATTGAAGATAAGCTTATAAAGGTTCCATCTTTGAAGCTATCATCTTACTTCCACGCTTGTGTTTTGACTAACCCACGGCTTCCTTACTACATTGAATTGTCCAAATATGGAAGGACCTCAATTCCCAGTCACTATTTCTTTCCAAGGTCCTGTTACATGATTCTGGAATGAAGTTCGTTCTGCATTCACATGACAGAGTCGACCAGTTCAACCAAAAGCATTTTCGCGTGCGCGGTTTTCGTGCGAGATCAAAACAAGATGGCGCATGTTCCGCGCAAACATGTTTTTGTGCCAATTGATGGCCGTATCTGCAATTTTAACCAGCAATGTGACCACAGAGTTGCTTCTTTGGGCTAAACAGTAAATGCTATTACGTTTTTTCGAATTCAAACTGTGGCATCCGTATGCGGTTTCATAAAATGTGATTTCTTTTCGTCGCACAGTAACACTAATTTATACGTGAAAGTGGCCACGATATCTTGGCATATCAGGTCAGTAACTTGATATCGTAGGATGTCAGGTACTTGTGAATTTGGGTATGGTAAAAAAAAAAAATTAAAATATTTGACAAGTTCGATTAAATTCAGTAAACAGACATCTCCAGCGGCCTACATTCGTCTTATTTAATAAAGACCTTGGTCGCTTAAGCGAGATATCGTAAATAAGGCTTATAAAATATTTCACGCTACAAGAAAAACACAACAGTCATTCAATAAAGAAGTTGTCATCTACTAATATTTAATATACGCATAAGAATGGTATACGTTAATTTTTTTGACAAATGTTACAAAAACTATTTAGGACCCCTTGGGAAACCTCATCGTCTTGCATGCATTGCGTGCCGTTTATTATAATGGACGACAATTTCGTTAAACTTTTATCTTAACACTAATAGTGTTGCTTTTTTCCTATATTTGTTCGTGAAAATCCAATATAAATATTGTTTAGCAGCCCCGTAGAAGTTGTTGCGTTTGAGGTTATCCTTTTTTAGTATATACCACACAGCCAAGTGAATAGTGTCTTTCGCGCGCGCTGATTGGTTAACTCGGAGGTGATTAGCAAAGTACTATTCACCTTCGAGCAGCTATAGAGAAACAATCTGCCTTTGCGCGTCGTTTTGTTTACCGAAAGTGATGTCTTGGTCCGTTAGTTTTTCAACTTGTGTGGTATATACTAAAGCAATTATTCACCTCAGTGTCGGTGAATGTGATGGATATTTACTGAGCCGCGAACGCCACTATTCAACGACACTGATGAGGTGAATAATTGTTAACTACTCCTACCTTTATTTTATTTTTCGATTCCATTTTCCTGTGGAGCCGCTTAATATGCTAAAGTTCTGGCAGTAGCAGCAGCATCAGCAGTAGCAGTAACTAATTTATATTCCCTTTTCTACCCTATTAGCTACGACTTTTCGGAGCCGCAGTTTGGGAAAGATGTTTGCGACCGCATTATTTCCCCGATGAAAAGCGCAATACGCAGATATTGCAATGAAGGGAATGACATCATGTCAGCCAGTGACATGTACGAGGCCTTAAGAGCAAGGCAGGTTAAGGGGACTTCTGCAGTCGTTTGTAAGCTGGATCAAGTAGAGGTTCAGGAACTGCAAGTCAACCGGATCGCCAATTTCAGTGCTTTTCACAATTTTTCATATGAAGAAGATGGCCTTCGTGTCGTGAAAGCGTATGGAATTGGTGGTGGAAGACTCTCATTCCATGGTCGGAACTTTTCATTCAGAACCAGAATCCTGCAGTGCTTAAGGAAGTTGATAATTATGGTCTCTTTGCCACCGTTCCTAGAGCAATAAAGCCGACCTCAAATGACCCTGAGGCTTCCCGTGATGATGATGATGATGATGACGTTAACGACATACAGCTTGTCTGCCAAGAGCCAGGATGCTCCTCTGAATTTTCTTCGGTAGAGGAACTTGAAGATCATATTCACCTCGGGCGACACAACACATCAGAGAACTTGTACGATGGACTAAGGCGCGCCTGGGCTTTAAAGTTCTCGTCACTTACACTGGAATCGCAATTATCGTCCACAGTTAAAGAAGTAACAGGTGGAGTAAATAATGAGAGTTCCAATATCGGTTGGGCCCTTCAGAAACCAAGAGGGGGAGGAACGAGGTTTGCGGAGAATGTGAAAGACTATCTTTCAACGAGATTTAACACTGGCGAGACAACTGGTCGTAAAGCCGATCCCGCCCAAGTGGCAGCTGACATGAAAAAAGCCAGAAACACTGATGGAACGAGAAAGTTCAAAAGAAGCGAATGGTTAACAAAGACCCAGGTGCAAGGATTTTTTTCGAGACTTGCAGCCAAACGAAGGAAAGGAACAGCTGATCAAGTAGAGGACGATAATGACGACGATGACAGTCTCATCGAAGACGAACTTGTTTACCTGGATGACAAAGCTAGACGTGAAGCAGTGGAAGATATTGTCAGCCAAGTGGGACTGGTGCATCCCATAACTTATGACGGTCATGACATTTGTGAGTATGCCAGACATGACACCTTATCGAAATTCAATGTCACGACGCTAAAAGCCATGTGCGCTCACTTTGAACTTCCACACAAATCCAGAGATCTCAATTCCTCCTTAGTGAACAAGGTAAAGGACATGGTAAAGGAATGCACCTGTTTTAAGTAGCTGACGAGGCTGCCACTCAGTGAAGTAAAGAATGAACACGTTCGTTATTTTAAATTTATGGACGCCTGTAGATTGGACAGATAACATGATTGTAAATCTGTATTGATCCGTATTTTCGTATTTTTCATAATGCCCGTGGTCATTTGAAAACAAACTAGCAAACAAAGAGAGTAAAGACCTATAAAAAGGGACTGAAAGAAGGTTTAATGCAAGAAATTTCAAGAATGTTGGGATTTGTAAACGGATAAGTGCACTCTGTCATTTGTCTAACCCACCAAAGAAAGAAAAAACAAAGGCCTGGGGGTATGGCCGATATAAAGAAATTATACCTATACAACATTAACTTTGTAGCATCTTGTTTAGACTAATTATGTGTTCAAGAGATGGACACAAAAGTTAACTCTAATTTCCTTGCACGTGTGTCCTGGTGTAAAGAAAAGGAGTGATGTTAGATTTTAGAAAAAGGAGGGGGGGGGGGAGGGGGTACCCAGCCCGTTTCCCGAGTAGTGGAAATTCTCCATATTTTCTGAAGGATAAATAAGTAATGATAAAATACAGTGATTGCGTGTTTTTACGGTACGATTCCTGCTGTAGCTACTAATAAGAGCACCTCCAGGTAAGAAAAACTGTTTCTTTCCATTTGCTAAGTCCTATAGATTTTTGAAAAAAAAAACTTTGCCAGATTATATTTTTTTTTCACAGATGCCCGTGACAGTAAGATAAAACACAACTAAGGGTAGCATTTTTTCATTTCAATATTGAAAACAGTTTAGCACACTCCGCCTTTTATCGGAACCTTTTCTTGGATTTTTTTTTTCTGTTCTGTCTTTTTGCGATTTGCTCCCAAATGCCCAACCACAGAAATAAATTAGCAAAGGCACGTTACACTTGAGTGATACAAGGTGGAATAAGGAACAAGGAAAAAAGAAATATTTAGCGATAAAACACGAGTCACTTATTAAAAAAAAAACAGATCATTTACTACTTCTGAGTTTTCTCTAGCTGTGAAAAAAGCTCTTCAACCCCTCAAGTTTTCTCCTGCTGTAAAATACCGACAACCCAACCCCCTCCCCACCACCCCCAAAGTATGACCCTTGTTTGACCTCTGATCAGCCAGTCACGTCACAATTCACTTAGTTGTGTGACATCGTGTCGCAAGGGGAAAGAGTTGATGGATCCCGAAGCACAAACCTTCCATTGTGGCTTCGAATGACCGATTATGAAAGCAAACGTATCAAGAATGAATTGAAGCTTATGCCTTTTCATCACTTCATAACATAAAACAGTTCTATTCAAACTTGTGGATTGTATCTGGCGACTACGTTTCCTCAGTAAGCAACCTGTAAGTGATGTTTTTGGACATAAAGTTATAAGCTGTCTTTGCATGATCGATTCCCGTTGTCAGAATTCATTTGTCGTTTTAACACGTTTTATATTTATTAAATGGCTGAATTTCGACTCTTCTTCTTCCCCTAGAGATACTACGGGAGCGAATTGAACTTAAATTATGGGACAAGTGCGACCAGTGAATAAACCGTCAATATTTACTTTGTGGAGTCTCGCACGCCGCGAGTATTCTTGTCATCTTCAACGCAATTTTTCTCAGCGCTGGATCTGTATGGTATAGGAATATCAAAAGAAGCAATTTCCTTATATTCTAAAGCTATTTAATCGAGTTTGGACGGTTGAGGGAGTTTTCTCATCGATTGCAAGGTTATGCAAATGAGCTTTGGCACGAAGCGACAATTATGTAAACACACTGAATATGGCAGATTTTAATTTGTTCTCGCGTGCAATCCAAGGAGATACCCACCGGTTTGAAAGTAGAAAACGATTCATTGAGGTAAGAAGATTACATTGATGTGCTTTTCTACTCCAATTTATGTTGAAACTTTTGAGTTTTAATCTCTTGTATTTACCTAAATTTTAACATGTGAATAAAGACCTCAGAGTATGGTGTATTTCAGAAGCGCTGGCATGCTTAGAATTTTCGTAAAATTTTCCTCGTTTCGTCAGTGAACTAAATAAAGGTGTCTTAGAATTTGTGCCAAATGATATTCCGTCAAGTACATTTTTGTGGACATAGCGCGCTTCACAAAATGGTCGAAATTTAGCCCTTCGACTACCGTTGGCGGCCCCATGTCGGCCAAAATTCAATTTTGGTCTGTAGCAAAGCGAAAATAAAAAACTAGAAAATAATTTATTGCTTTTTTGTATGTATGGACCAAAGCCTTTTCACAGGCAAAAAATAAACGGAAACTTTCTTTTGGTGCGAAGTTGAGAGGACCGCTTTAAACGGGACTTCCACTTAACACTGTTCACCATAAGATATAATCGCCCGAGTCCGAGAAGGTTCGGCAGCTAAAAACCCTAACTTTGACGGCTCATAAAAAAATAAATCGTCGTTTTAGCCAAAACCAAAAAATGTGCGGCATTTTGCTTAATAGGCCTAATCACGGTTTTCAACGCTATTTTTTTTCAGGCAGGCAACGCGGTTAGAAAATACAGTGTTTATATGGGAATCCAACGGCAAATATTTTTAACAAAACTTAAATTCTGGACAACTTATGAATTATAAAGTTAAGATACTAGGCAAAAGTTTTTATTCGCCGAGTTTGAAGGATGTAGCTGGGCTAAAAAGCGTCCATTTGCTTTTTTAATTTCCCACACATTTTCCTAAATTTTTCCCCGCAAATTGACTCGGTTCGGGGGAAAAATTATAGACAAATGTATGGAAAGTTAAAAAAAAAAACGTAATTGAAGGCTTTCTAGCCCAGTTACGTCCTTCAAACTTGGCGAATAAAAACGTTTGCCAAGTATCTTAACTTAACAATTCATAAGTTGTCTAGAATTCGATTTGTGTAAAAGATATTCGCCGTAGGATTCCCAAACAAACACTGTAATTTCTACCCGCTTTGCCTACTCTTCAAAATGGCGTTAAAAACCATAATAAGGCCTATTATTCTTATTTAACATTTTATTTGGGGCAAACATGTTTTGGTGGTTTTTGGCAGAGTTTATTGCCAACTGCCTGCTAAGCGCCATGTCCAATACTGGGACACTGTAAACACAAGCACCTGTATTGGCTATAATTCTGCTAAACTGCATTATATTGAAGCGAAAAGTTGATCTGTTTTTAAAATTGGTTGTTGTCAATTACCCAAAGTTAGAACTCTTCAAAGTTTGTTTTCTCGGTAGATTTTCTTACCATTTAATTAAATCATTCATGGTTTTAAAATATTATTTACATTTTTACGCCAATTTCGATATTTTTGCGCAATTTTTAGCCATAACTCTTCTAAAATATGATAAATAATAAATAAGACATCTTTTGAACGCCTTCAAATTAGAGAAATGTCAAATAAAAGCTGTTTTTCTACAGTTCATGCTCATTATATTTTTTTTTCAAAATCTAGGAATGAGAAAATAATATTACCGTTATTTTTTAACCGTTTTTTCTTTCATTTTGGCATTCTTTTAAAAGATTGATTTACAGTATAATGAAGTTTTATTTTCTGCACACAGATAAAATTAGACGCGTTTAAAGGAAGAACAAGGATCAAAAGGTTACAAGTTGTTTGCACATTAATTAGGAGAGAAAGCGAGACCAGTAGCTGTTACTTAGTATAGCGGACAAAGTTAAAAGACTTAAGTTGTTAGATTATTTTATCGAGTAGAATATTCAAATGTAACTCTCTGTAATGCAATCAAAAGTGGGCTAGTTGTATGAGGGTGACATTTGACAGTAATAAAACCGATGAACTTGTGGCCCTCAGAAAAAGTATTCAAAAAGGAAACGAAGAATGCAGTAATAGGGCTAAGGCGAATTTCTAAACGATAAGTAACTCCGAAAAATGAATTCGAAGGGTGTAGCTGTGTTTTCCCTGTTTATCGTATTTTGAATTGTTACACGACTGAAATATCCTGAGCCAGATTTTCTTGAATTTATGATATGCTACATTTTTTGATTCCTTTCTGCTCTTATAAGTGAAGGTGCTAAGAAAAAAAAAAGTGAAGGAAAAAATGAGCATATTTTATCTCTTACCTGCGTTTACCGTGGAGGTTAAAAGAAACAGGACGTACGGTTTCAGCCCTGGCATATTCTCGGAAGCTACCTTCGACATCAAAGCTGTTTCTGAAGCGTACCAAGAGAAGAGCAAAACATAAATCGTTGTTTTTAATATCAAATACAATTGACGTCGTCTGTTGTAATTGAAAGATTGAAATATTTTGCACCCTATTGCTACCACCTGTTAATAGCCTGGCGCAAATTACACAAAGCACTGAATTTAACAGTTTTCCAAGCTTATTCTTTAACTTGAGACCTATAAATTAAACTAACCAGTGCAAAGATTTAGTTTATTGTGAATCAAATTTTTATACTAGATTAGGAACTGGGGAAAGAATAACACATATCAGTTTATATTCTTTTGAACAGTGTTAATTGCTTTGCATCAACAGTCATTTTACAACATAGAGATAACTTTCAAAACAAAACTTAGGAAGTCAAGTCCTGCTGCTAATGATGATGAAGATACGAAACAAGTTTAATCAGTTGTAAGGAAGCTTACAGAATGCGTCAGGTTGTTTTACCGAAAATCCCATCAGCTGTACCATTAAAAAATCGATAACAAGAAAAAGTGGGGTTAAAATCACGACTAATATGTTATCTTCCCATTATAAAAAAATTGTTTTTATCCGTTTCGATAATTGAGGATTCATAAGTTGTCGGCTCCTGCGGCTAAACGACAAAGAATTAACTTCCAAAACAAGTAGGGCAATTTTTAATTAAGAAGGATTACCAATAAAGCTTTCATAAAAACAGCTTAATCAGTTGACATACCTGCATGCCATTGTCACAAAATAAAACCCCCGCCGTCCCCCGCCGCCCCGAGCAATACGATAGCTCCAATTTAGTTGTTTGTTTGTGGCTTAAGTGCGACACTTTGAAGGGTCGAAGACGGCCTTCTCGAAAAACGCCCACAATGATGGCGATTTAGCGTTCTTTCTCCCCTAAGTTTAAAGGCCCCGCCTGTTTTTCAGGTTTTACATCATAAAGAGGGTACCAAATAAAGATACTCCACGTTTTTCAACAGATAATTTGCGCAATAAATATCACGTTCACGGCAAAGTAGAATGATCTAGCAACTATGATCCCTTGTTAGTCAATCCACTGTACTTTAACATATCAAAAAACAAAAACCAATTGTCAATCTAGAATCAAGCTTGTTTGAAAACAAAAGAAAACGACAATCGTTGCTATGGTAACCTTTGTGACTAAGTGACCCGCAAAAAAATTAAACTTTGGACATATTTAATAATTATGGTGTATTTTTGCAAAAATCGGACATTGGCTTCCTAGATAATTTTCATTTTCAAAACGACCACCCTAGGGCTAAAAAAAACTACATCGAACCTCCTTATAAGGGCGCTGCAAATAGTCAAAATACTACCCTCGTGGATCCTGTGTATATATACCGTTTTTAGAGCAAGAATAACGTTTCATGCAAAACTGTAGCTTTTAACAATAAATAAAGAAAAAGAGATTTTGAGATAAAAATGTGCTTTAATCTTTCAGTAGTTATATATTCCATCAAGTTCCAAGAAAGGAATTCTGATGACACAGTAATTGTACAAATAAGGTAGCCTACAGAGCAGGTGATTAAACGGGCAGAGCGTTTATGGGTAGCGGCTAACGCGAAGCACAATCACGCTCAATGCTTGTCGCTTGCGCTTTGCACGACCCGGCCACCCTACATGCCCGTTTGAGTCCGATTTTCCTGGGTACAAATACGCAAAATACAAATTTAGACGAACGTTTCTACGCCAAAATCGCAAAAATGTTATAAAAAAAAAATAAAAAAGGGAAAAAAGGGAATTAATATGAATTTATTACAGAGATATATTTGAAACTTTGGCCTCACTGAAACGCTTCAAAATACGTATATATCAAGTTATACAAACGTGAGATTCCTGTAAATGCTGCCACGTATGTTGATTGATCGAGCTATTTAATTCATGTTTGACGTTTTTATTTTTATTGTTAATATGACAACGCTATTGCAATTTGGTGTATTGACAATTTAAACTTTTACCTTGAATATTTTGTTTGTTTGAGGTTATTCCACGGTTTTAAACACGGGCTTTGTCTCGGAGGTTAGAAATTGCAACAGTCGCTCATTTATCTATTTATCTCTTGGAGATGTTTCGATGTTCAAAAGTTTGATGACAGAAACTGTTAATTACTTCTTTGTTACGCTCGGGCTAAACGAGGATAAAAATTGACGAAAGTTCAAACTCTAGATCTCGTTTGGCCTGAATTTCTCATGCACTCTTATCGTCTCTCGTGTGCTGTCGTCGACTTTGAAATTGCTCCCATTTTTCATGAGAGTCGACGAGAGTTTCTCTCGTGTGGCCCGAGTTTATGGTCGTCGCTGAGAGGTGGAGAACAATTCCATGAAAGGCTTCTCTCACCATCCCTCACCCTCGTTTGCAGCCCCATGCAAACTAAACCTTATCTAACACGGCATTTGTATCTGAGCCTTCTGGGCCTTTAACGTGACTTAAATATTAACTTTTTTTTTTGTAGTATTATTATAACTACTGTGCTTCTTTGTAAACCCTGCACGCTATTGTGGATTATTATTTTTGCTCTATTATCATGATAAATAAATAATGGTTATAGGACTGAGTTTAGTCCAATTCGGTCTTCAATCACACGAGTGATCAACCAAATCCTGTTACCAATTAATCAAAACTATGACAAAATTCGAGAAAGAGACTTATATTCGGTTCAATGGTTTAACATCTTTATGAGTACTGAAAAACGTAACATTTAACTCAACAAAATGCACAACAATTAACAACGCGCACAAATTCATTAACGCGTACTGTCCAATTACACAGGTATGACGCGTTTACTGTCCTATTACACTGTTCAATTACAAGCATGACGTGCACACTGTTCTCTTAGTGCTCAAATCGGACTGTTGATTAGATAATCAATCACGCTCGAGGATTTTGTTATAGTTTGATTAAGACTACGATTGATTAGTAAGTCGACGAATCGATCAATTAATAAATTAATGTAAATGATGCAATTATACTTGCTGACTCACTCGTAGTCTTTTATCCTTAAAAAGGGCTCTAATTTCTCCTTTCTCTAGTCGTTTTTCGCTTTAACTCGAAAACATAGACTATGCTGAGAATTAAAGGTGTAATAAAATGGCTCCTTTACTGGCTCCTTTACCATCAAGGAACATTTCAGCTGCCAGTCCAGTAACCTGATCTATTGCGTCTCCTGTCGTCGTTGCTCCGCCCTTTACATCGGTGAAACCGGACGTACCCTACGAGAACGCTTCGGCGAACACCTTAGAAGTATAGAGAAGAGGGTACCCGGTTTTTCCGTGGCGGTGCACTTCTGCAGAGACCGTCATTCTATCTCCGACGTCCAAAAAAGGGGAAACACCGGAAACAACATCAACCGGAAGCGACAGGAGATGAGAATGATCTTCGGATTGGGTACCGTGCGACCACGCGGGATGAACATTAATTCACATTCATTTAAACTGCGCGCGTGCCCCTTTGCGCGCGCTGGGCTTTGAACGTTATTTTTGATTTTCAAACGCTCGGCTTGTTTGTCGCATTTTATTTGGCGACGTTTACCACCGAAGAAGGGCTATTGCCCGAAACGTCTGGTTTTTCAAAAAAAAAATTTGTCACTTTATTACCCATTTTATTACACCTTTATGTTTTAGTACCACGCAGTAACTTTGGTCCTTATTATCTAACTTTTGTCCTTATTATCTATGCTGAGAATTACACTCCAGGATTCCTTATTAAAGGCCTTAGCAATACAGGCAACATTTTCTTTCAACTTGTCTCACAACAATGTTGCACTGAAAGTTGTGAAGTACTGTTGTTGCGCGTATTACCTCCCGTATTTTGATTTTTGCTTTCTGGTCACAAAACAATGTTATGATACCATAATGCATTATTTTCGAAATTTCATGTGATCAACCTGTCCATTTTATAATTTTTACTAGATCCTCTGCTTCCCCCCCCGCCCCCCACCCCCCCCCGTCTTCGTCCCCCCTGTGATCCGTAGACCACGTAGTTTGTAATAGGAAGGGTAGGGAGAATGAAAATTTGCGGCAAGCGGCCATATACACAGCATAGTATAAATAAAATCTTTAAAAGTGACAAGCAATATTAAAGGTAACACAATAGTACAACAGACCTTTTGAATCACCAAAATTATACACGACAAAAAGACAGTCAGCAAAGAAGCGATGAACACAACAACCTTAGGGAGACAACCTCTCACAAATATATCCCAGTGCAACATCACATTCCAAATCATTCCACCATCCATCATAACCATGAAAGTCATAGCCGCTCAGTGAAAAGGTTCCCATCGAAATATGGCCACAATTTTGGTAACCACCCAGGTTGTTGGGATTCCGTGCTTCCCAGTTGAAGTAATTTTCTAGTGGGCTTCCGTCCGTCCACATCCATTTGCCTTCCTCCAATTGGTCACTCAGTCCAATCCAAAACGTCCGCCCAGATGACGTTAGGAAGGTTCTTTTGATGAAGTCGTTCTCGACTGCTGATTCGATCTTGGCCAGCTGTGCTCCAAGACTTTCACAGTTTGCACGTGCGTTGCTCCAGGTCTCAGGCTCAGTGAATAGCTTGTAGCATGAACCAGCAAGTGACCCTGTTCCGAGGATGAAGTCTGAAGAAGATATATTAATAAATCTATTTGTTTCACATTTCGGTCAAAATATTTCGCATTAGACGACCCCTGGAGTTAAACCCGTGGTCGATGGACAAATTTTATGTTTCTTTGTTTTTCTTCTGTAAAGGAAGACCATATAGAAATGCACGTACCTAATTCACAAACACATCGGTAGCCTTCTGCTGTGAATCCAGTTTGACAGGTTAAATTTCTCGGACAAGGACTGCTTTGACAGGAATTCTAAGGAATAAGAATGATAGAAACCAAGAACATAAGCTCGTGAGAGCCAAGAAATTTTACAAATGCTTCCCAGGAAATAAAACGAGCAAACAAAGCAAACAAAAAAAAAACGCGTAATCTGTTGAAATTTCTTTTGCTAGCAAGCAACAGAACTTACAACCGCGGAATTCGCAATAACAAAAGAGGGCTATTATACAATGAACATTTAAAACGAGAAATATACACACGCTTCATACTTAATTAACTCTGTCATTGTTTCACCTTGACTTATCCTAGTTTTTGGTTTCATTTGAAATGAAAACAGCTGTTGTGACATGCCTCTAGAAAAGTTCACACGCAGTTCTCTCTCTCTCAGAAGGACACAGCCGAGTCCAGGCTTAACTTCCCTCCTTAGAGGAGAACAGATTAATCTAACAGGTTCATAACAGTTTAATGAGAACTTGCTACCTGGTGTAAAGCTGCCGATGAAAAAATTGTTTTCCAAAATACAGTTCACACTTGCATGGTCTTGAAAAGTTGAACAGGCATTGTCATCCAATTATTTTCAAAATTGCACAGTACGTAGACCTTTCAAAGATCTAAGCACTCTTTTTAAGAGACTGACCCTGACTCTCTGACTCATAGATAGTTCATTGTATTGATGAACTAAGAAGAAATTGGATCTCCATCACTACTAGGAATTTATGACGTCAGCAGATGGTATCAATTAATAGCAAAAACAAACGCTTTAAGACGGAATCCGCCAGTACTTCGGGTACTATTTGACAAAATTAAGTACCAAATTATTTACATCTTCTTACAAACTTCTGTGTTACTGTTTCAAACATGTTATCAAAAGAAATCATCCCTCGCAACACCAAACATCGAACGAGAGATTTTTCCTGTAATTTACAAGGTTCTTGTAAACATTGAAATTAATTTTCTCAGGCTCTGATAAGCAATTGTTGTTGGTGTTATCACGGATAATTGCTTACAACTTTAGATTTTAAAAGGGTAGAAATTTTAAAATAATGGGATTTAAATTATTATGGTACTCGATTTTTGTCCAACTAAAATTTATATTTCTTGATTTCATTTTGTGCTAATTTTTTGTTCCTTACCAAAACATGTCTGTAGGTGTAACTTTGTTTGGTCACAAAATCGCTGCTGGAGGATTGAAAATGAGTGCGGTTGTTTAGATCACACGATGGCGTATCGCTGTCTATTGGGCCATAGTTGTAGGACACGCAGTTGGGTTCTTGGTAGCAGCGTGATTCACACAATGATTTTCTCTGAACTTTCATACTTCTGATCATGTGATTTTCGAGAAACCTGTCCTTTGTTTCCGGTTGAAATTGAATGGCTCTGCAGTCATCTGAAAGAGCTTTGTGTGAAAGAAAAACATGTTAGCATTCGCATGTTGTTAAACTACCTCTATTATCGTTGAGTGTGTCTTGATTTGTTGAAAAATACCATCGATATCGACAGTAAATATTTTGTTTCAATTCAAGACACTGAAACAAATTTAAACTACCCAAAACTAAATACACAGCGCTCGCACCACATTTTTTTACGATATTTAAGAGAACTTTTACGAAACCGTTGTTTGCCTTTCGTTTGCTTGTTTGGTTTTTTGTTTTTTCATTAAAAAGCTGTAACATTTTATTCTATCAGTGTACTTTATCAGTGGCGATTTCCTCTACACAGTCAGTTATTAACAAGGATCATAACTTGTGGCTGCAGTTCAGCCAGATTATGATCAGCGGTTATCTACGCAGCTTAGCGACCTCTCGCTCGTTTACTTACCGCCATTTTGTTTTCGCATCGTGTGGTGCTCTTATAAATATGTATTGGTGAAAGCAAATCGTTTTCCATCGGACCGTGTCATGTGTTGTTAAAGGCCTAAACGGTAAGAAACTGTTCGTTGAACTTTCCGCTCAATGTTGTAAATCATTTTAGTGATGTGCTTAGAACTTTAGCTTATTTCAGTTCGGTTCTTCCCACAGATTGTTATCTCGGGTAATCCAGCTCGGGTAATCCAGCTCGGGTAATCCAGCTCGGGTAATCCAGTTAATGTTCAAGAATCTACATGTGTAGTACAACCTATCTTACCTGTGAATAAACGTCGTTTTGGGTTTTTTGAAACTCTTCTGGTCGAGTGACTTAGAAGCAGCCACAGTAACAATCGTTTTCAACAGCCGAAATGTCCGGCAAGAAAGATGCGACTCCCGATGAAGCTTCGTCCGTGGCACAAGCAAGTAGCGACGAGAAAGTTCTCGATGATGCACACGTAGAGGACGCAAGGAGGCGCCCAATGACGGAGAAAGGTTACCATTATGTAATGGACGTGAAGACAAACAACTTTAAGTCTAAGAAGCGTGAGCTAGTCCAACGAATGAGAAGTACTCTGCTGGAAAGAGGTCAGTCAGTAGATCTTTCTAAATTTAAGAGAGAGCTAAGTGAAGCTCAAGTCATCTATGGCGAATTTAGAGATATTGTTGGTGGAATTAAGGAGGTTGTCATTCCTGGTGAAAGCATTGAAGAGATTGAAAGAATCTGTGTAGAAACTGAGCAAGAGTGGTCGAAATTTGAAGCTGATATTAGAGCAGAAATAAAACATCTAGAAGCTATTGAGTATCAAAAACTTGAATCTGCCTTCGATGCAGCCAGCTCCAAAGGTTCTAGTCGTGTTTCCTTTAAGGACAGAGACAGTCTCAAATCAAAACGCAGTTCCACCAGCAGTGTCAAGTCTGATAAGTTTCAGTTACGAAAGAAAGAAGCTGCTTTAAAGGTCAAGTTGGCTTTTGCAGATGAAGAACGAAAATTGAAAATGGAACAAAAAAAGGTTGAGTTAATGAAGCTAGAACAAGAGCAAAGGTTAGAGGAGCTAAGATTGAAAAGTAAGCTAGCACAAAATCAAGCCAAGCTTAATGTCTGCTTAGCAGAAGAAAAGCCGCCACTGTAGAACAGAACCAAGTAAACAGGCAATTAGCTATCACTGGTCAGCTGCCAAAGATTTCAATTCCAGTCTTCAGTGGAGACCCCCTTCAGTATCCTTCCTGGAACAGTTCCTTTGGTACCCTTATTGATTCTAAGCCGATGGATGCTCAAACCAAATTGAACTTCCTAAATCAATACCTCGCAGGGAAACCTAAACAAGTTGTTGATCAGTACCTATTGATTGGAACTGAAGATGCTTATCAGTCTGCCAGAAAATTGCTAAAAGAAAGATATGGTAATTGCAATGTTGTTGGCTCGGCATTCCTAAACAAGTTAGAAAATTGGCCAAAAGTTGGTATCAAGGATGCAGAGGCTCTAAGGGATCTTTCCGACTTCCTTGAAAAGATAAAGGCTGCCAGAGAAACTACTCCAAGTCTCGAAGTGTTGGACTTTGCCAGAGAAAATGTTAAGATTCTGTCAAAGCTGCCTGTCCAGCTCCAAAGTAAATGGAGAGGAAATGTAAAGAAGTGTAGCGCGCTAAATGGAGATGGGGCCTATCCACCTTTCACCGAATTTGCTGCATTTGTGAAAGAATGCGCTGAAAGGGCAAACATCCCTGAGCTTGAAGACCTAACAAGAACAAGGGAGACTGTTAAACCCAATGACCATACCAGAAAGTCATTCAAGGACAAGGAAGTACATTCCTTTGCCACTCAAGGATCTGAACAAAACAGGAACTCAAACAACCAGAGTCAAGGCAAGAAAGAAAATTCTCAAACCTGTTTGTTTTGCAAGGAACACCATCACCTAGACAACTGTAAGAAGTTTGCAGAGATGTCCCACAGGGATCGGAAGGACTTTTTCTTTGAGAAATTTCTGTGTTTTGGTTGTGCTTCCAGTAGACAGCACCAAGCAGCATCCTGTAAGAACAAACTTGTATGTCGTGTTTGTTCTAAAACCCATCCAACGTGTCTCCACCTGCAGAAGGACACTGTTGAGGCTACCTCTAACTGTACAAATGTTTGAACAATTCCAGAGCAAGGCAAAGGTTCTGATCATGCCATGATTGTGCCAGTGTGGGTTCGTCACATAAGTAAACCCAATCAAGAAGTTTTGCATTATGCAGTGTTAGATGACCAGTCTAATGTTAGTTTCGTGTCGCAGAGTCTATGTGAGAAACTGAATTTGCAAGGCTCACCAACGGATTTGCTGCTGACCACAGTGCAAGAGCGAAATGTACATACACCGAGTAGCCGAATTTGTGGACTTGAAGTGTTGGACTTAAAACGGGAGCACAGTGTGAAGTTGCCTATGTTGTTCACGCGGGATGCCATCCCAGCTAGTAGGTCACAGATTCTAAAGGCCAGTGTTGCCCAAGAGTGGGAACATCTACGCCCCATTGCTGACAAGCTAATGCCGTATGATCCTAATGTTGAGATCTCCCTTCTTATTGGAAATAATTGCCCAAGTATCGTCAGGCCCAGAGAAGTTGTCGTGGGAAAAGATGATGATCCCTATGGTCAGAAGTCCCTAATGGGATGGGGAATAGTTGGCAGAGTTTGCCGCTGAGTTTATAAGAAGAGATTTCTATGTGGATGACGGGCTTAAATCGGTTCCCACCGTGGAGGAAGCAGTCACCCTGATAAAAGCAAGTCAAGGCATTTGCGACAAAGCAGGACTTAAGCTGCACAAGGTCATGTCAAACAGGAGAGAGGTTCTCGAAGCAATCCCAATTGAAGAACGTGCTAAGGGTGTGAGAGAGTTGGATTTAAAGGTTGACCCACTTCCCTTGGAGCGTGCCTTAGGAGTGATGTGGTGCGTAGAAAATGACAGTTTCCAGTTTCGAATTGAGCTGGATGGACGCCCATTTACACGCCGGGGAATATTGTCTACAGTGAGTTCCATCTATGACCCCAATGGCTATGTTTCACGAGTAACTTTAAAAGGAAAACAAATCCTTCAACAAATGTGGAGAGACAAACTTGATTGGGACAGCCCGATCCCAGCGAGTCTGCGTCCTAAGTGGGAGATGTGGCTAAAAGATGTTGTGAACTTAGAAAAGCTAGAGATTCAAAGATGCTTTAAGCCAGATAAGTTTGGACAGATTCAGGAGTGTGAAATGCATCACTTCTCAGATGCCAGCAAGGAGGGTTACGGACAGTGTTCTTTTCTCCGCCTTGTTAATGAGGAAGACCAAGCTCACTGTTCTTTTGTCATTGGCAAAGCTCGAGTTGCTCCGATAAAGCAGTTTACCATACCAAGGCTAGAGTTAGCCGCAGCCACCGTTTCAGCGAAGATGAGTGAATTTCTGCGCGAAGAACTCCCCTACACAGATGTCAAAGAGTATTTCTGGACGGATAGTAAAATCGTCCTGGGCTATGTCAACAATGAAGCTAGGAGGTTTCATGTGTATGTTGCTAATCGTGTGCAGCAGATCCGTGATCTCACAAACCCAAGTTCTTGGCAGTATATTGACACAGAAAACAATCCAGCGGATCATGCATCTCGTGGTCTTACAGCTTCGCAGTTGTTGCAAGGTTCCAGTTGGTTAACGGGGCCAGCGTTTCTTTGGAAAGAAGGAGCCTTCCAGCCTCAAGAGAAGAAAGACATTCAAGTTGAAAAGGATGATCCGGAAGTCAAGAAAGGAAATGTCTTCATGTCTCACGTAGAAAGTACAGCTACTTACTGCCCTGATTCGTTCAAGTCAGACCGCTTAGCCCATGTATCTAGCTGGTGGCGTCTTCTGAAGGTTGTTGCTTTATGCCTGCAACTCAAGTCAAAGTTAACAAACAGAAAGGTTAAGTTGAACAATCAAGCAAATGTGAAGTGCGCTAGACCCTTGCCAAGAGCAGCTGTTTCGCTTACAGAATTCCAGTTTGCTGAAAAGGAAGTCCTGAAGATTGTTCAGCGTGAACATTTCTATGAAGAAATTCAAGTACTAGTGAAACTTCAAGTGGTTGGAGAAGTATCAACTAGAGAGTCAGCAAGACAGAGAAATCAAACTATCAAGATGTCCAGTTGTTTGTACCGTCTAGATCCATTGCTAGATGACGATGGTCTTATCAGAGTAGGTGGTCGAATCAAACGAGCCGACCTTCCAGTTGCAACAAAGCATCCAGTAATACTTCCACGGAAGAGTCCAATTACTGATTTGTTAATCAAGTTCTACCACGCCAAGGTGAACCACATGGGACGAGGAATCACGCAAAATAAATTACGCCAGAGAGGTTATTGGGTAGTTGGTGGCTCTTCAGCCGTGTCAAACTGTATATCAAAGTGTGTGACCTGCAGAAAGTTGCGTCGTCCCCTGGAATCTCAGAAGATGGCAGACTTGCCTATTGACCGCGTCGAGCCTTCCCCGCCATTCTCGTACTGTGGTGTCGATTTCTTCGGGCCCTTTCTTATCAAAGAGAGAAGAAGTGAAGTAAAGCGTTATGGTGTCATATTCACCTGCATGGCAAGCAGAAGTACACATTTGGAGACGGCTAACTCCTTGAACACCTCGTCGTTCATCAGTGCTCTGAGTCGTTTTCTCCATCGACGTGGTCCAGTGAGACAACTACGTTGTGACCAAGGAACAAACTGTGGGGGCACAAAATGAGTTGAAAGCGGCTTTAGAAGAGTTAAACCAAGAGCATTTGCAGGAGTACCTGGTGGAAAATGGCTGCGAATGGATACCATTTCAGATGAATGTACCACATTCAAGTCATATGGGTGGTGTATGGGAGCGCCTCATACGGACAGTTCGTAGTGCATTGGAAACTCTAATTGTCAGTGCTGGCACCCAGCTGGACGACGAAGCGTTCAGAACCCTTATGACAGAGGTAGAGTGTATAGTGAATTCCAGGCCACTAACAGTCAGCAACCTGAATGATCCAGATGCACCAGAACCTCTAACGCCAAATCATCTGCTCACCCTAAAGCAGAAAGTAGTACTTCCGCCCCCTGGCAAATTCCATCGAGCAGATCTTTATTGTCGCAAATGGTGGCGTAGAGTGCAGTATCTTGCCAATCAATTCTGGGTTAGGTGGCGTCATGAGTTTCTCCAGAACCTGCAGTCCCGAAGTAAGTGGAAGCGCCCAACACGAAACCTGATGGTAGGGGACATAGTAATATCCAAGGAAGATGAAGGACCACGTAACCAGTGGCCACTCGCCAAGGTCGTTGAAGTCTACCCCAGTGAAGATGGTTATGTCAGGAAAGTCAAAATTCTAAAGGCTGACGGAGAGCTTGACAACAAAGGGAGACGACAGAAGCCTCCTTCACTCTTGGACAGACCAATCCATAAATTGGTCCTGCTGTTACCATGTGATGAGTCTTAGCTGCTTTCCCATGAGAGTAATACAAAGACCGGGGAATTCCCCATCGAGGAGCCAGATGTTCAGTGAGAGAGACTAAGTGCAAGTGAACTATAGACATGAACATTCGTTTTTATTTTTAAGTGACTGTTGATTAAGTTTGTTAAGGTTTAATTGTTAGAAAACAATTGGGGGAGCCATGCGGCTGCAGTTCAGCCAGATTATGATCAGCGGTTATCTACGCAGCTTAGCGACCGCTCGCTCGTTTACTTACCGCCATTTTGTTTTCGCATCGTGTGGTGCTCTTATAAATATGTATTGGTGAAAGCAAATCGTTTTCCATCGGACCGTGTCATGTGTTGTTAAAGGCCTAAACGGTAAGAAACTGTTCGTTGAACTTTCCGCTCAATGTTGTAAATCATTTTAGTGATGTGCTTAGAACTTTAGCTTATTTCAGTTCGGTTCTTCCCACAGATTGTTATCTCGGGTAATCCAGCTCGGGTAATCCAGCTCGGGTAATCCAGCTCGGGTAATCCAGTTAATGTTCAAGAATCTACATGTGTAGTACAACCTATCTTACCTGTGAATAAACGTCGTTTTGGGTTTTTTGAAACTCTTCTGGTCGAGTGACTTAGAAGCAGCCACATAACTCATAGCCTTAGTTTGCGCCATCGATCTTTCTTTCTATTCTGTACTTTTGTTGTTGTTGTTGTTTTGCACTTTAAGTTTTATTTAAGCCAAAATGCATTTTTTTTTGACGGTCATGAGTCTCGACGTAACACAAATAATCCAATCAATTTTTTCTTAAGGCTATATGAACAAAACTTTGATAGATGGATTAACCAAACCAATGTTTTTGACTTAAAAGTCGTCCTCATCGTCAGGAAAAGAGGTAAATAATAAAGCAGTGAATTTTCACTCGGCTGGCTTCAAATCAAAGGAACGTGGAATTTAATCTAGTACTACCGTTGAAGTGAATTGATGAAATAAAAGGAAGGCGAGAAAGAAGAGTCGCATTAGCTCCATCTTGTTTAAGTGCCTTCTTTTAAAAACTGTTAAATATTAACGATTTCTACTGAAACAGTTTTGCACAAAAGAAAAAAATTAAGGAAAATACATTGGCCGGAACATATCATAAAATTAAGGTTGGAGTTTTCGATAATTATCAGACTTTTTTTCCAAAAAATCGTCACCTTCTTTATTCTGGTAAACGGTAATGAAACTAACCATTTCTCACTTTTGGTACCCTATGAAAAGTTCTAATTTTTAAAATATACACGTAGTGGCCTCTTGTGAAGTGAATTATATTCAGAAAAAAAAAACAGAGAATGTACATAATGTTACATAATTTCACCCACCTGCATTCACTGTAGTAACCATGAGAAACAGCGCATATGGTGATTTTAACTTTGACATCTTCCCCAAAATAGCTTTTGACATCAACGCTCTTTATGAACCAGACCAGTAAAGGGGATCAAGTTATTTTGAAGACATGAACACAATTGACGAGTTTTTGGTAATTGGAAGAACAAAAGATTTTGCCACCTACAGTTGTCACCTGTCAAATGCTTACAACAAAAATTTAGAATCTCACGACACTTTCCCGAAACAATAATAATACTTTAATTATTCAAATACAAAAACATACAAAAATAAAGTATTTGAAGGGGAGGACCGTGGGGTTATCCCTATTTTAGCTCCCCTAACGAACGAACGAACGAACTAACTAACTAACTAACTAACTAACTGACAAACTAACTAACTAACTAACTAACTAACTAACTAACTAACTAACTAACTAACTAACTAACTAACTAACTAACTAACTATCTAACTAACCAGCGAACTAATGAAACACCTTGCTTGAGCTTGGAACTTGCTACGTAATTATGTTGGTTTCCTTTTTTTATTTTAAAGCACATGTTTTCCCTTGTTTGGTTTTGTTTGAGTCGCCAGCCTATTCGGAACAAAAAACAACTTCCAAAAACAATCTATAAGTACGTCAAATTCCTGCTGTTTTTTTGTGTACTTAACAATGATGAAGAGGGAAAAACCAATCTCTTGCACATTGACAACCACTTTCGAGAAAGAAGAAAACGTAAAAAAATGCGTGAGGTCACTGGCAAAAGCAGATTGACTGCAAAGTCACTGCAAAGTGATTTTGCAAAGTGATCTTGCTGTAAGGGGTCAAAATTTTGCTAAATTTACAGTCCAGATGTTGTTTTTATCCTCAGAGTGCTAATCAGGGTATTTTCGCTTACGAACTTCTACCGTGAAATGCTCCACACAAGCTCCTGCGGTGTAGATTCCACGGCTTTTAACAGATAATTGTTTAATAAGCATAACATTGCAAGATTTTCAAAAATCTATAATATCGAATATTTCACAGAGCAAAACAAAGGCGTCACAACATTTATCAATTATGACAACAAAAGCCATTTCGATCTGAAGGACAAAAACGTCCACAAATCCCACGTGGTTTACGAAGGCAATTGCGACTGTGGTGCCAAGTATGTCGGCGAAACACAAAGAAATTTCAGTGTTCGGATTGATGAACATTCTGACATCACCAAGGTCTCAGAACCTGCGAGACATCTACTTGAATTCCCGGGGTACTAATTCACACTGAGAATATAATCACAGCACAACACAATTGGCGAAATCGCAAGATCCTGGAGGCTTTGTTTATCGCTTTAAAGAATCCCGCCCACCCACTTTGCATTGCGCGCCTCAAAAGCATAATCCGCCATTTTGTATGACATCTAGTTTTGGATAATTTCAATATTGTGGTCAACAATCCAAGCGCATCCTCGCGTACACGCTGTGTTCGCTACTTTAACTCCCGTCAAAATCTTTAGTAATTATCTGTGGTTTATTTCGAGTGTCTATTTTATTGGTTTCTTTCAATTTGTCATTTAAATACTCGTTTGTATGTCGGATGGCATTTCGCGTTCCAAAGCGCGGTCGGCCGAAGACGGAACAAACCAAGAAAATTATTCTGCGGCAATCAACGTTCGACCTCTGGATTCAAAGGAAGGAAAGCCTTGGTATCAAAGGGCTTAGTAATAGCCAGTTTGCCGAAATATTACTTCACCAAAGCCTGGAAGACCTTCGTGAACGGTGCAGATCATACGAAGCAGATGAAGATGAAGTCGTTTCACGTAAGTTCTGAGCGAAATATTCCTTGTTTAACCAGTCTACTAAAATATTTCACATCAGTCTAGAGAGCAACAGTAATTAATTTTGTTAGTTTTAAGTTTGTTTTCAAGCCATTTGTCCATTTGTTGACGTTCCTGAACTGGATCTTGTTTTCTTGTGTTGAAATCCTCATATTTTCTCTGCATGTACACAGATACGGTGTCTTAGGCCACGTTTACACGGGTCCGGACAATTTTTTGGACGGACGAATTTTGTTCCTGGACCGCCTGTTTACATGGATCCCTGCAAATTCTGTTACAGATTGCAGTGGTGTTTACACGGATCCGTGCAAATTTTAGACCAGTCGCGGCATTTGAATGGCTTCTTTACGTCTCTGTTGTGATTGGTTATCGCTAATGTTTTAAGCCAATCATGTTGCAGCTGATGCAGTACGCAGCAAGTAAAACATGGCGGCAGACAAACACTTAACGTGGTCGGATAAAGAAATTAATTTGTTTTTACAGGTGGTTGTAGATTCATCGGTTGGTTGTTTTGTAAGCTGTGCATGCTCACCAAGAAATTCAAAGTTAAGTTGCCTCGATCGATGAAGATCGGAAACAATAGCCAATTGCAGCAACGTGCACTGCAAAAGCCCAGCTAATCCGGCTAAAATAGCGATGCATGCTGCTGCCGCTCGTCTCCTCATATCTGTAATCTGCTTTTTTTGTTTTGCTTTTTTTTTTGTGGTTTATTTTGTCTTAAATTTAACAAAATGTAAGAAAACAGGAGCAAAATGTAACAAAATGTTTCATTGTTGCTAAGCAACCAGACAAAACATAACTAGATTCCAGGCCTTAACCGCGCTATCTGAGCAAAATGTTGCACGTTTCGGGTGTTTACACTTGTCCGTACGAAGTTTGGAACCGTGCTGGTCAAAAAGGTGACCTGCTTTTTTCAGGTCTCAAACTTGCACACTTAGCCGTTCAAAAATTCGTCCAGTTCCGCCGGTCCCGTGTAAACGCAAAGTGGAACCGTGCAAGTTTTTGTCCGTGCAAAAATTTGCCCGGACCCGTGTAAACGGGGCCTTAGATCTGTGCCCATATAAGGAACGGATATCAGGAGTCCCCGGATAATAACAACAATAGAGGCGCGCAATGCAAAGTGGGTGGGCGGGATTCTTTAAGAAAGCCAGAGCTAAACAAAAGGCTGCTAGCTCATCCAATCATCTGTTCCTCATGGGAGTGACTTTAACACATCAACCCTGATGATGAACTTTTAGTCGAAAACGTTCGGTTGCTTACTTCATCTTTCAATTTCTATATATTATAGCCTTCAACTTTTTTAAACAAAAGCCATATATTGTCATATATATGCTTCTAACATTTTCGAATGAATGTTATAAACGATTTTCAGAAGAACTGGTAAGCCCTCCAAACAATCCACAAGAATCATGGTTATAATTAAAGCTAATTTTGCTATTGTCCCAAGGTGAAAAGTTAAGGAGGCAGGGGTCAAAACGCCAAATCGCTGAAAAAAAGGATTTTTCTCTGTAGGTCATTTTTCGATCGACTCATCTGAAGTTTAATCTAGAGACTTTTTTGCTACTAATGCTTCAGGAAAGTGAATGAGACCTAGCCAACTATTCTAAAGACAAAGACACCTGTAACACACTTTAAGTTTAATTTGCGTCCCTGCTTTTTTTAACATCGATAAATTATGTTATAGAAAGAAAATTACAATGCGGTGCAATAATGGCTGAGAGACGTCAGAAAGAGCCAGCTACAATAAGCATTTACAAAATGATTGAAAGGAACAGTTTTTCATAACGACAACTCTCCCCCCAGTAATGCTGTAGGCTACCTTATATGTGCTCGTCTTAAACATATTTGCATGAAAACAACTTTGATAATGGAAGGGTCATCCTGATACCGCAGGTTTCAACTTGGCTTAAACAGTAGCTTGTAAAACGTCGAAAGTGTCTTAGCCATTTTGCAAGGGCATTATACTTCTTGAACCAGCAGATTTGCTTTTCATCAGCAATGAATATTTTCATTCAACAGTCGGTTGATGATTAATTACACTTGTGATTAACAATGTTATAAAACTCACACCTAGCTATTTACATAAGTTGAGCCCCTTGTTTGACCAGAGCTGCTATATGGCGCCTGTTGTGGCTGTCGCCACGTGAACACACATAATTATAGATTAAGGGCCACGTCATACGGAGAAAACTACAAATAGTATTTAAAAATTGTATCATTGAAAGTTTTCACTATTGTCAATTAGTATATATTAAAAGATAAGTAAGTTTATACTTTATGGCCTCGATCCATGCGGAATGTAATCATCTGGCGCAGGATCTGCCTCGATTGACACACACACACACGAAAATCTTGTACATCAAAGTATGGGTAACCAAAACATGATTTCTATTTGAACGTCCACAGCGCATTCATCACCCGGAATTCATCTTTTATAATGACCTTGTCTGCTTCATTCAAGGCACATCATCATAACAATTTGTTAATTTACGCAAAATAACTTATTAGAGTTAGCTGGCAAACTTTGCGAAGTCGCCATTTCAACAATACTTGGTAATTTTTTACATGCTTTAAAAAGCAACTTCTACGCTACAAAGCTTCTTTCTGCATAACCTACCTGTCACAGAAAAAAAAATATTAAGTTGTGAATCTAACTCTAGAAACTAACTCTTGACATAGATCTAGAATCTATGTCAAGTACGCGAGTTTACGAATTATACACACAAGTGCTGCATACACCTGTAGTACTGTATATCATCTCATCATTTCTGATGTGCGAAATATATGACCATTGTGCGCGATCCTCTCGTCCATTCTGGGAAATCCCGGTAATACATATTACATCAATATACTTTGTGTATAAATTGAAATCTTAACCACGACCTTAACCACCATTGTTATCAATCCGAAAGCGTTTCAACCTCTTCCTCTTGTTTTAACAGCTAAGACTTGTTCCTGATTTAGCGATGTGTTGTAAACTTGCACCCTTGCAACTCTTCCTTTAAAGTATCTGTCGTGGGGATCAGCAATTCTCGCGCCAATTCTGACCGGATAATCAGTACCCAGGGTAATAACTCCGAGATTCGTCTGAGCAACCTCTGTCCCATCGACCCACAGCCTGTTGTCCCCAGTGCTATAATCGTAGGAAGCGCCGACATAATACCACTGCCCCGTGTTCAGAGACTGACTTGACAAAGGTGTTACATTAGATCCATCTCTTCTATTTAAACGGCAAAACAACGATTCTACAACTATCCACAGGTGAACTCCCCAACCTCCGCTAGGTCTGTAGTTGAAGAGAGGTCCTTCTTATCCTTCAGGGTAAATCCACATTAATACCGTGATAGAATACTTTGTATCTAATCCACCATTGTTTGGGAGCTCGATGAAGCTGTCAAGGGTACCTAGGAACTGGTACGAACCCTCGGGATTCCCATCTGGTCCCTCTACAAGCTGCACATTGGAGGGAATTCCATCGGGTTGAATACCCATCATGTCTTTGGTGGTGTACGCATAATTAAATGGGTAAAGGGCAATTGCATCCTGTACATCTTGTAGTTAACACATAAAAACAATTAACGATTTTTTTTTTATTTCTGTAAACACCCGGAATGAGCCGCTATCAAATTGATCATGATCTATGGTAAAAGTAGATATGGAATAGCAGTTCAACCACGGAGAATAGCTAAATCCCTTACTATCGTTACATGCTAGTGAAATAAATGAATGATTTGCTTGCGAATAGGATTTTTATGTTTATCCCGACAGTCTTATTTTGTTGTGTCACGGGTTGTGTGACAACATCCTGGTTTGTGCCGAGGGCTCATAGGATGAAAACAAAGGATGCGTTCTCTCGGAGCATACGCTTCAACTGAGCTTTTTATTGCTGTTGTGACATTGCTTTGTTTGACTCGCTGGGGATGGAATTTCTTTCACCTTTGCTGGGCCAGAAAGGAAGCTAATTATGTTCTATGTAAAATCGATAAACAATTGGAAACAATAATGTTATTAACATGGCTATGGACCTTTGTCCATAGCCATTCAATTCCACCCTTGGTGTGTTCAACTACTGTATAAGGGCCCAGCAAACAATTTTAAGCGTTAAGAAATGCAGCACTGTTTTAATGGTACAAAGGAAAAACAAACAAACAAAAACAGAAACAAACCTATTATCTCGCATCTGAGTCCTTTGATATACAGACTTGTACAATTGCAGTAAAATGTGTTCACGTCATCAACACATGTTCCATCATTCAAACATGGACTGCTGGAACACTCGTTAATATCTACGACGGATACATACACTTTAAGTTCATAATTAAAATGTGCTCACTAAAAAACACGTTAAAATTTAAACCTCGCAGCCTATACAAGAAAAAAAAAACGTGACCGTGTGGATCTGATTTGAAGTGGGTTAACAGCTCGTGGAGTTTTGTTCCTGAAGCTGGCTATGACAATGACCGATTACTTATTTTTGCCAGATTGGGAAGACCAGGCTTTCTTGATTGCCTTAGCATTACATTTATGCTAATTGCAAAACGTCCTGGTTGCCTACTTGCCTACTAAAATCAATTTCTTAAACCATTGCTCGCAATCCCAAGAGATGGCAGAGGTTCCTATCAATTTTACATATGAAGTGTCTCTCCGTAAACACATTACTGGACTTTTAATTCTTATTTAATAGTCATCTTTTTCTCACTTTTTCATTAACCACACTACCCGTGACATAAGCTTCAGCAGATAAATCCCCTTAAAGGGCGCTAGAAATTCAATTTTAAGCCTCGTTTTATAATGGTATCCGAAGTAAAAATATTAAGGTACCTATTTCACAGTGATCCCCTTCGTATCCTGGAGGACAAACACATCGGTATCCTTTTGGCTTAAAACCAGCTTGACACGTGGTATTTTCTGGACATGGATTGCTTTCACAGGCATTCTAAACGAAAAGAAGGCCGCGTTCAAACAAACACAAACGGAAGCCAAGCCAATTTGGCGGCAGCAAAGATATTGTTGTCAACGCGCCAGATGGAGACCAATATGAAAAACAATTTGTATACATTATACTAAACATCACTAGAGGTAAGTACACATCTTTGCTGTACTTTTCTAGTCAGAACGATATCGGTCATAATGACCGATTTTTGCGTAATCGAGTGACCGATCTTTTTTACCTCCAATTTAAATTTTAGCTGTCATCCTCTTTGGATGGAATAAGATAAATATTTCTGACACAAGAAAGGACATGGAGCAGACGTTAAAACACAATATGTACACACACAAGGAAATTTAGCAGAGAAAGGTGCAGCGACAAGTCCCATTGTGCCACAGATGAACGTGTTGCTGCCGCATGTCCCTGCTGCAATTTCGACGTGCCCATGAAACATGTCCCTTCATCTGACAGCACTTTAAAGCAATCTCACGCCAAAAAATCTATATTTGTTAGAACTTGTTAGTAGAAAAATATGTTTTTGTAGTTGATATCGGTGATGCAAACACTCAGTCAATGAAATTGAGGGCATAATGACGTGGCCTAGGTGGCCTGTAAATGTAACGTAAATGCTTGCATAGCATGCATGTGTTGTTTTAAGAGGGCGTCTTTCTTAGAAACACCCACTCAATTTCGCATAAAAAATAATTTTGCCTGAAACTCTGTCAACTGAAAGACTTTACCGAGGTAAGAACTAAAACAGATTTGGTTTGATTTGAAATGATATTCTGGCCACGTTAGGAGCCATAAAATATTTTCCCTTGTCAGCCCCCGTCACAACGTCTCGAAAATTGAAAACTAGGCACTTTTCGTAACACTATAAAATATTTATTTCGCATCATCTGGCCGCAAATTTTATATCAACTTGCTCATAAACCTTTCTAGTTTTCCAAGACAGTCACAATTTGCCTCTCAATTCTCCTGAAAAGGCAAAATCGAGCGTATTATGACCACTACTAATCGCCATCGAGTGAAGGCTGTAAATTGGCTTCGATTTAGAGGCTATTTTTTAAATTTTGGGACCAACCTAATACTTCTCGCCTATACAGCCGACTAGAGTAGTCGTTTATCTGCAAATATGTGCAAAATCCCATGTACGTTTTCAATATTTCAAAAGTTGTGACCGTTATTATCAGCACATGTACCAGCATTTTCGATTTTTTTCGCCTATATTGAAATCGAACTCTCTCGAGCAGATTTTGACACACATGCAGCCTACCTGCTTCTCATCTCGGTTTATGTCCAACGTTAGACGGTAAACAATCCCCAGATTGCTAAATCCCACAATAACTCCCGCAAATTGGTAGGTATTGCCTTCAAAACTTGAGCACTACGGCATCTATCGAGTCCCTTGTTAGCGAGCGAAAGCCTGAATCCAAGGCTACATTTCGCACTAAATAGCCCATTAAACACCGTTTCAGAGCCGTTTTTCTTCAAGAATCAGACAAAACACACTCCGAGACTGGTATTCAGAGAACATAGCGCGATTTGAGGTCTGAATTCCGAAGAAACATCACCATTTACAGCGAACATCTCGACAATCGAGTATCGTGTGATGCTGCTTCCGCAGAGGTCCGCATAAATAGGGAGACCGCTGATCGCTTGTGCCAACAAGGACTTCTAAATGCCACCAAAAAATTTTTAAATCAAAATTTGGAAAGCATGCGCAATTTCGAGTTTTAAAGAAATCAATCCTAAAAAATAAATAAAAGCGGAGCCTCGGGCCAAATGGCCCATACTGTCACAGCTTATCCCGGTTTCGATAGCATTAAGCGGCTAAGAATATTTCTACTCCCTCCTGGATAGAATGCTAGTCCATCGCAGTCCCCCCTCTCCACCCCCCCCCCCCCCCCCAGCATTATTTCGCCGGTACCCATTTATACACCTAGGTGGGTAGAGGCGCTATGAGAGAAAAAATTGACTTGCTAAAGAACACAACACAGCAACCCTGGCCAGGGATCGAACCCGGACAGTTAGATCTGGAGTCCGGCCGGCGCGCTAACCAATAGGTCACCGCCAGGGCGTATGAATGCCCTGGTCACCGCGCCTCCCATATGGATACAATAATAAATAGCATTCGCTGACTATAAGATAAAGCATTTTGAATTTCGGAGTTTACGCCACACAAGACCTAAGATGGCCGCCAGAAGGCTGTCACGTTTTCTTAAAAAACTGCGATGGACTAGCATTCTATCCAGGAGGGAGTAGAAAAATTAAATGGTGATGTTTCTTCGGAATTCAGACCTCAAATCGCGCTATGTTCTCTGAATACCAGTCTCGGAGTGTGTTTTGTCTGATTCTTGAAGAAAAACGGCTCTGAAACGGTGTTTAATGGGCTATTTAGTGCGAAATGTAGCCTTGGATTCAGGCTTTCGCTCGCTAACAAGGGACTAGATAGATGCCGTGGTGCTCAAGTTTTGAAGGCAATACCTACCAATTTGCGGGAGTTATTGTGGGATTTATCAATCTGGGGATTGTTTACCGTCTAACGTTGGACATAAACCGAGATGAGAAGCAGGTAGGCTGCATGTGTGTCAAAATCTGCTCGAGAGAGTTCGATTTCAAAATAGGTGAAAAAATCGAAAATGCTGGTGCATGTGCTGATAAAAACGGTCACAACTTTTGAAATATTGAAAACGTACATGGGATTTTGCACATATTTGCAGATAAACGACTACTCTAGTCGGCTGTATAGGCGAGAAGTATTAGGTTGGTCCCAAAATTTAAAAAATAGTCTCTAAATCGAAGCCAATTTACAGCCTTCACTCGATGGCGATTAGTAGTGGTCATAATATGCTCGATTTTGCCTTTTCAGGAGAATTGAGAGGCAAATTGTGACTGTCTTGGAAAACTAGAAAGGTTTATGAGCAAGTTGATATAAAATTTGCGGCCAGATGATGCGAAATAAATATTTTATAGTGTTACGAAAAGTGCCTAGTTTTCAATTTTCGAGACGTTGTGACGGGGGCTGACAAGGGAAAATATTTTATGGCTCCTAACGCGGCCAGAATATCATTTCAAATCAAACCAAATCTGTTTTAGTTCTTACCTCGGTAAAGTCTTTCAGTTGACAGAGTTTCAGGCAAAATTATTTTTTACGCGAAATTGAGTGGGTGTTTCTAAGAAAGACGCCCTCTTAAATAGCAACAAGAAATGTAAGCAACAGGTTTAAAAGCTTAAGAATATCAAATAGGCATTGTTTTGACCTTTTTTGTCAGTCTGAATTTGTGTCTGTATGTCTGACTGTCAGCTTATCTGCTAGTCTGTCTGGCTGTCTGCTTAACTGCCTGTCTATCTCTCTACTTATCCATCTGTCTGTCTATCTGCCTGCCTGCTTGCCTGTCTATTTGTCTGTCTGTCTGTCTGTCTGCTTGCCTGTCTGTCTGTCTGTCTGTCTATCTCCTTTTTTTGTTTTGTTCTGTCATTACGAATCTGCTTGTAAGGCGTTGCAAGAATGGCAAGAGACATTGAAGAAAAGCTTTTTTTTAATGTTGCGTTTCTTACCAATATATGCCCATAGTTGTATCCTTGCTTTGTCACAAAATCGCTGCTGGAGACTTGTAAATGAGTGCGATTGTTCAAAGCGCAAGACGGTTCATCACTTTGTACTGGCCCATAGTTATAGGACACGCAGTTAGGTTCTTGGTAGCAGTGTAACTCGCACAGGTCGTCGTTCGGTACTCCCAGGCTTCTGATCAAGTGATTATTGAGAACTTTATCCTTGGTTCGTGGTTCGAATTCAATAATTCTGCAGCCATGTGAAAGCGCTGTATTTTTCAAATAAGAGAAATATACATTGGTTAACGTTTCCAAAAGCGAGTCGACTGAGATAGTGTAAGTTTCATCGTTTAACCTGTTAGACAGGTAGGGTTTACTCTAACATTCTATGATCAATAACAGAAAGCCTAGAAGCTACAAAATTGAACGCACTGAGACACCGTGCTTATTTTTATTTTTTATAAGGGCTTTTCCGCACTAGCAGACAAAATTGGAGTTGTCCGTGACAAAACTAAAGAACAAATTTTGTCGCGACAATTTTTTGTCAGATAACTTGAATCCGCACTCAAACTACTGATGCTTTACAAGCTATCAAATCTGACAACTCTTGTGCGTCCTTGCTTTGCAGTCGGCCACGTTTTTCAGCTTTCAAATCAAAGAAAACTTACTAGTGTCCTTCGTTTGTTTATTGTTTGCGATGATTGTGACAATTTAGCATACACTTGTTTGTTTCTTTAGAACGCGAATCTGGCCGGAGTCCGCTTAAAGGTAAAAGCCGCCTTCGAGCGAGCGTCCTCTTGATCGCGTAAATCAAAAACTCAGTTTCACAACTCCCGGCTAATGCAATTTTTGATGGCTGCTTAACTGACAAGAATCACGCGTTTTTGTTTATTTTGTCGATTTTGTCAAGTTTTTATCTGGGACAAATTGTTAGTTGTTGTTGAAAGTGCGTTTGAAAATTTGTCCGCTTCGACCAAAATTTGACAGGTCGCGACAAATCACCCGCACTTGTAAAGTGTGATGGCAGAAAATTTGTCTAAATAAACAACTTTTTTTCTTTTTTTTTTTCTTTTTTTCTTTTTTTCAACCAAACCCTGTTAGAACCCAAATGCCAAAACATCGTTTACGGGTCGCTTTTGACTATGACGTTTTAGCTTACATGCAACTTAATTTATCGCCAGTATTGATAAGCTTTCTTAACATTGTAGTTAAAAAATGTTCTTTCTTATGTAACAAAGAACCTTTCGTGAAAAAAATATCATCTGTTTACTAACTGTTTGATAAACTATCTTGATATTTTGTCGTAGAGTTTATAATCTGTTATGGGCTTTGGACTCCAACAGTAGGCAGCTGTGTACGTTAGTCACGACTCTATTTTAGTTAGATAAAAATCCATAGTATTACACACCGTAACAATATCAAAGTTTATGCTTTCGCTCTCTGCCTAGCTATAGATGGTTTTTATGTGCTGATAGATTCGTTAATTACCAAGATCATATAGTAAGACGGAAGGTTGTTATCAATTATCCTTACGTTACATATTCTTTGTAAGATTTTTAAGCAGTTTGAATTCGAATCGCTGCCGAGCAAAGTCGACCAAACGCCTCGAATAAGTTTTTTTTTTTTGTGACGCAAAATTTGATAGTACTTCAGTATATTTTTTAAATAATAGCTACTCATAGTGTGCAATAAATTTGATAAAAGAAGAATTTATAGTATTGTGATGTAACTTGCGAATTTAGTTCCCCTGCCATTGATTTCTCATCTAAGTTCGTCTTTTTGTTTATAAACACATTTGGACAGAACAACCATCTAACAAGACATACAACACAAAGATTAAGGCACATCTTAAGAGCAAGACTAGTTCAAATTAATAAATTATGTTTGACGTCGGGAGAAAAAAATAACTTAAGACCCGTACTCCAGTTAACCACATCTTACTGGACAACTAAAGTAAATTATCTATTGAACTTTGGATTTAATTTCAATGTCTAGTTTTGTGATGAGGGTGTAAAGCTAGAAAGAAAAGGCTAGAAAAATATGGAGTAAAGGCACTAACCTTGATTAGCTGCAATGATTAACAGAAGTAAAATGTACGGGTTTAGCTTTGCCATATTTCAACTTGCAGACAACAAATACAAATTGTTCAGATCAGACTTCTCGAAATTTAAATCGTTTTCAATTCATAATTTCGAGTTGAAGACCTATTGAAACTTTTCTTCTACTCGCTCTCCGTTAATCAGAAGCTCAAACGAAGTTCAGATTGTTAAAGCAAAACACCTGTCATGCAATTTACAGAGCATTTTGCATATTTACAACGGACGTCTTGTGATTGTTTAAGAGCCACATTGCATGTTTACGAATTTATGAGCGCTAGAACAACCCAAAAGAAAACCATGAAAGCACACATATTCCGAGAACTTGGGACCTATGAGGTGCAAAAAGAAAATTCTAGCTCGAGACCCACAAATATTGAATTCGACTTGGGAAATTTTGAGCATAACAAATAGCACAACTGTGAAAAGTTAAAAAAAAAAACATTCTACATATAAAGTGAACAAAATCATTCCCCCCATCTAAAATATCTGACTGGGGTTGGAGTTATGACTGTTTTGTTTCTGTTTCGGGCACCGTACTGACAACATTTGGTACCCACACAGAATGGGCTGTTCATGTTTGAGAAACTCTTACGAGAATAATTCAAAATCTGCTTTGTTTAGGTTTGGACAGTCGAAACTCTATTGTAGGGGTACCTCAACAATAAGAACACTCCTTTTTGACCATTCGGTGTCCGTATGACTTGTTTTTGTCCTTCAGCTTGGCGTGTTACAATACGATCCCCCACATGAAACCAAAACACACATTAATTTTCTTAAAAAATAAAAATGAATAAACTTTCATTGCTTTAGAGTGGCGTGTTTTAAATTATATTTAGTTGACAAAGCGTCGGCACGGCCACTAACCATAAAATAATTGTCTTCTTGAGATTTTACCTTTAATTTGTCCAGTACTTTAATTCCCAGCAACTTTATCTTTTATGAGTACTAAAATATTTTATTTTTAAGCGTATGTAAAGCATAAACTCTAAGATAAATTACTGTTCTTATTTTGTATAATTATGTTAGTAGCAGCCCAAATATTCTAGGGGCCTCAAAGGTTCAACTGGCAAAAAATAATTTTTTTTTCTATTTTTTTTTTATTTTTTATGTATTTTTTAAGGAACCCACTCGAGAGGGGTCTGTCCATTTCATGAGTTCGAGTTCGAGTTAGAATTTCGAGTTGAGTTCAATTTCGAGTTAGAATTTCGAGTTCGAGTTAAAATATCGAGTTCGAGTTGCTTGCGGTTAGTTCCACTCTGGTTTGCTTGCGGTTAGTTCCACTCCTATATTTGCTTGCGGTAAGTTCCACTCCTATTTGCTTTCGGTTAGCTTTCATTTGGTGATAAGGGCGACACTATACGTGACCAACTGGGAAAATGTTACCCCATAACTCGAACTCGAAATTTCTAACTCGAACTCGAAATGTCTATCTCGAACTCGAAATTTCTAACTCGAACTCATAAATGCGATACACTCCCCAGAGAGGCTTAGCGGGGCTTTTTTAAGTCAACCATATTTCGGGGTATACCGTGAAATGCTCCACACAAGCACCTGTGGTGTAGACTATGAAAGATCCCATGGCTTTTAGCAGATAATTATGTAATAAGCATAACGTTTAAAGTTTTTCTGTGTTTTCAACAAAGTCATGTATGACAACAAAGGCCATATATTATCTTATATACTTTTTACGTTTTCGAACGAATACTTTTAATGATTTTTCAAAACTGGTAAGCCTTCCAAAACAAAGCCTCTAAAATCAAAGTTGTAATAAAAGTTTTTTTGCTAGTGTCCGAAGTTGAAAAATTATGAAGACAGGGGTCAAACGCCAAATCACCAATACAAAGGACTTTACTCTGTAGGCAATGAGTTTCTTTGTTTGGTCATCTTTAAAAAAAAAAACTACATTGCTCCGAACGACTCATCTGAAGTTGAAGCAATATATTTTTTTGCTACTTATGCTTCAGGAAAGTGAAAGAGGCCTAGCCAACTAGTCTGAAGACAAAGACACCTGCAAAACACTTCCAGTTTAATTTTTTTTTCTTAATTCTTTAACATCGATAAATTATGTTATAGAAAGAAAATTACAATGCGGTGCAAAAATGGCTGATTGACGTCAGAAAGAGCCAGCTACAATAAGCATTTACAAAATGATTTGAAAGAAACAGTTTTTCATAATGCCACCACCCCCCCCTACCCACCCCCCCCCCCATCCCCACCTCAATATTGCTGTGTGCTGCCTTTTACATGCTCGTCTAGAAGATATCATGAAAACAAGCTGTTTGATTTGCTTCACATGCATGAACAAGCAATACTTTTATTTTACAGTGCGTTAATGGGTATAATACGAATGACTTACATTATCAGATATAACTCACGCCTAGCTATTTACATAAATTGAGTCCCTTTATTGACCCAGAGCTGCTATTGCACCTCCTGTGGCTGTGGTCACTTGAACACAGTGAGACATTAAGGGACTGTATCACGAAGAAAACTATCAACATATTTTTTTTTTTAATATGGATCATGTAAATATTGTCAATAAGTATATATTCAAAGATAAACTTTATACTTTAAAGTCTCGTTCCGTGCTAAATTTTTCACCTGGCACAAGATCTGCCTCGACTAACACACATACACACGCACACACACGGTAATTTTGCACATCAAAGTTTGGGTAACCAAAACATGGTTCCTATTTGAACGTACACAGCGCATTCATGACCCGGAATTCATCTTTAATAATGAGCTTGTCTGCTTCATTCAAGGCACATCCCCATAACAATTTGTTTACTTACAAAAAAGAACGTATGAGACTTTGCTGGCAATCTTTTGCAAAGGCGCCATTTCAACAGAACTTGGTTATTTTTTACATGCTTTAAGAAGCAACTTTTACGCTACAAAGCTTCTAACTGGATAACCTTCCTGACACAGGAAAAAAACGTTATGATGTGAATCTAGCGAAACGTCACTTTTGCAATTTACTACACTATACTTTTTCTCTGAAATATATTGTCTATAAGGTAAAAGTAACACTAATACTTTTGTTGCGTTTTCAGGTTGGCTGGTTTGCTTGGCTTATTCGTTACTGTTGGAATACGTCTGTCGATCTAGAGAATATTATACCATAAACAAAAAAAACATCACGCGCTCATTGGTTGAAAGTTATGCTTGATTAGAGAATAGACCTTGGAAATGACGTAACCTGTAGCAAAACGCAAGGCAAATTTCTATGGTCTATGAGAGTGTAGTCCATGGCAAAATGTGGTCGATTCGTTAAGCACCGTGAGACGGTTTTGATGAGCATTGTTTTGTGTCACTGCAGACTAAGCCAATCTGGATTTACAATCTCTCTTGCAACCCTGGCATATGATGACAGATGCCTGCTGTTTGATTTGGTTGTAGTTTTAAATGAGAACAATCCTTAGTTTTAATGAATTCGATCGACCGAAACTTACATGCCAATTAAACACAGTTGAACAGTTGGGGGTCATTTCTTCTAATATCAATTTGACAAATATGATGTCAAGTACGCGAGTTTACGAATTATACACACAAGTGCTGCATACACCTGTTGAACTGTATATCATCTCATCACTTCTGATATGTGAAATATACGACCATTGTGCGCGATCCTCTCGACCATTCTGGGAATAATCATTAAGTACATAGGACTTCAAATTTCGGGAATACATATGACATCAATATACCTTGGGCATAAATTGAAATCTTAACCACAACCGCCACAACAACACAGAGAAAAAAATCATCAGTGTAAGTCAGTATTTTTCGGCAAATTGTTTCTCATTGAGGAAAAATAAATCAATGGCCTCTAGACAATCCAAAAGTGTTTAGCCTCGTCCTCTTGTTTTTACAGCTACGACTTGTTCCAGATTTAGCGATGTGTTGTAAACCTGCACCCTTGCAACTCTTCCTCTAAAATGTCTGTTTTCATCGTCTTTTACGCCAATTCTGACAGGATCAGCAGTACCCAGAGTGAAGACTCCAAAATCTCCTTGATCAACCTCTGTCCCGTCCACCCACATCCTGTTAATCCCAGTGTTGTAATCATAGGAAACGCCTACGTAATACCACTGCTCCGTGTTCAGAGATTGACTTAACAAATGTGGTACACCAGAACCATCTCTTCTGGTTAAACGACAAAAGAAAGCTCCTCCAATCATCCACGCGTGAACTCCCCAACCTCCGCTAGGTCTGTAGTTGAAGAGAGGTCCTTCTTGTCCTTCAGGGTAAATCCACATTAATACCGTGATGGAATACTTTGTATCTAATCCACCATTGTTTGGGAGCTCGATGAAGCTGTCATTGGTACCTAGGAACTGGTACGATCCCTCTGGATTCCCGTCTGGTCCCTCTGCAAGCTGCACATTGGAGGGAATTCCATCGGGTTGAATGCCCATCGTGTCTTTAGTGGTGAACGCAGAGTTAAATGGGTAAAGGGCAACTGCGTCCTGTACATCTAGAAAATAAAGAAATAAAAAACATTTGTTTTTTATGGTGGTAAACACCCGGAATGATCGAGCTGCTATCAAATTGATCATAAGATATGGAAAAAGTAGAAAAGTAGTAGTAGTTCACCCACTGCGAATATCTTAGGGTAATTCCCTAGAAATAAAACTGCTCATAGATTTCCATCCAAACTTTGCCAGTTGGTTGTCTACCTTAAGGAAAGTTAAATTTTGAAATAAAAAAGGGGGGTTACCGTATTTGTTTAGGAGCAGGAAGACCTTGTATTGACCATATAATTCCTTATATTTCCTTTGCGAGCACTGGCAGTGTACACGTTTTTGGTGAAAATGTATTATTCTGCTATAGAAATTGATTTGTATTCATTTTATAGAAAGAATTTGATCGCTACTTTCGAACTAAGAGAAAAAATTATAGGTCACCGAACTCGTTTACGAGAAAACTTTGATTTCTCTCTCTCGCGAGCCAAGCCGCATAGAAAAAAGCCGCCATTTTGTTTATGTGCGCGCGCTAATTACGCGTAAAATTCTGCGCAATAAGGATGCGCAATTCAATACTGAGGAATCACCTTTATATCTTACCAACGTTACATCATGGTAAATAAAAAAACACAAAAAAACAAAAAACAAAACAAACCTATTATCTCGCATCTCAGTCCTTTGATATACACGCTTGTACAATTGCAGCGAAATGTGTTCACGTCATCAACACATGTTCCATCATTCAAACATGGACTGCTAGAACACTCGTTAATATCTACGACGGATACATACAATTTTAGTGCATAAGTAGAATATACTGACTAACATTAAAAAAGAACATTAAACTTAAAATCTCGCAGCCTATACAAGAAAAAAACCGTGACATATGAATCTGATTTGTAGTTGGTATACACTTCATTGTGTTTTGTTTTCATTTTAATAATAACTGCTTATTATTTGACCAGATTGAGAAGACCAGGATTTCTTGACAGTCTTAGCATTTTAACCTGATAACGAAATGTCCTGAAATGGTTTTGCAGCCCCAGAGATGGCAGAGCTTCATTTATTCTTATAAATTCTACATTTTGAAGCGGTTCTCCGTTAACAAATTACTTGACTTTTAATTTAATTACTATTTATTCAGCTTTCTCCTGCTTTGTCATTATTGTAACTGACGCGGCTTCAGCATATAAATCCCCTTAAAGGTTGCTAGAAATTCAAAGTTAAGCCTCGATTGAAAATGGTATCTGAAGTAAATATCAAGTTACCTATTTCACAGTGATCTCCTTCGTATCCTGGAGGACAAGCACATTGGTATCCTTTTGGTTCGAAACCAGTCTGGCACGTGCTACTGTCTGGACATGGATTGCTCTCACAGGCATTCTAAACGAAAGGAAGGCCGCGTTTAAACAAACACATACGGAAGCTTAGCCAACTTGGCGGTAACAAACACAATGTTGGGCAACACGATCAGATCGACACCAAAATAAAACGACCTAAACCGCGCGTCGAAGGACTTTAAAAGCAGCCTTCACACGACAAACTATTGGCCAACTCGTGTTGGCAAACTCGCGTTGGTGTGTGTGAACGACACAACAACGGCAAACAAGTTGGGCCAACTGTTGTCGACAAATTAGAACTTGTCTCTATTCTCACCAACAGTTTGCCAACTTAATTGTTTGCCAACTGTTGTTGTGTTGTTCACACACACCAACTTGAGTTTGCCAACGTAAGTTTGCCAACTTTAGTTTGTCGTGTGAAGGCCGCTTTAGAAAGTCAGCTTCTGCTCATACGTAAGAAATAACATCAACTGCTGTTCATACTCTAAATTCTCTATGCATATAACATTAATGACCGTTTCGTTTGCATTCATAATCGTCCAGAATGTCCCTTACTATAAGCATTTTAAACACCCGAACACATACCTTTAACCAATTTTAACCGTCCTAAGAACACCGCGCAATCTATTCAACAAATATGTTCCATTTTGCCGTGCGTCTGTTCAGTTATAGATCACAGATGACGTCAAAATGTGGTATGAACAAAAAAGTGGCCTACAAGCCGCTAGACGAGTGGGCCAACACCGCGTGACGTCATCTATGCGTCAGTACTCTTATAGATCATAAGTAAGAACCAATCAAAATGCGCGTAGAATTCAGGTTATTATATAAATCACTATGCCATAGAGCATCAGATTTTTAAGTTGTGTTTCTTACCAGAATGTGCCGATAGGTATATCCTTCCTTTGTCACAAAATCGCTGCTGGAGACTTGTAAATGGGTGCGATTGTTCAAAGCGCAAGATGGTTCATCGCTTTGTACTGGGCCGTAGTTATAGGACACGCAGTTAGGTTCTTGATAGCAGCGTATCTCGCACAGGTCTTCGCTCGGTGCTACCAAGCTTCTGATCAAGTGATTATTGAGAACTTTATTCTGGGTTCGTGGTACGAATTCAATTATTCTGCAGCCATGTGAAAGCGCTGTATTTTTAAATAAGAAAAAAATATACATTGGTTTATCGTTTCTAACAGTATCTCGACCGAGATAGTGTAAGTTTGATCGATTAACCTGTTAGACAGGTACAGTTTTTTTTTAATTTTCACATTTTATGATCACTTAAAAAGCCTAGTAAATACAAGTTTGAACAACTGAGACACCACGTTTATGTTTATTTTTTTTTTATTTCTGTTTCAGATAAACTTTGCAGTTGCTAAGCAACCAAACCCCGTTGGAACGCAGCTGCCAAAACATCGCTTACGGGTCGCGCTTGACTATAACGCTTAAGCTTTCTTGGAACTTAATTTATCGCCAGTATAGATAGCTTACATAAAATTATAAGTTAAAAAATAGAAACATAGAACGTAACATAGAACCTTCAAACCGCATTTTGTAAAAATAAAATACATTGGCTGTTTCATAACTGTTTGTTAAACTATCCTGGTATTTTGTCGCCGATTAAATAACCTGTTATGGGCTTTGAACCCAATTTCACTTTCTGCCTGTATATGGCTTTTATTTGCAGAAAAAATATTTCATTAACAAGACCATGAAAGTCTATTTTCTAGATATTTATCTACATCTAAGAACTTAACGTTGTTATCAAAAGTTCTTACAATTCTTTTTTTTTAGGTTTAGAGCGTTTCGAATTCCAATGGTCGCCGCGCAACATCGACCAAACGCCCCGAATAAGTTCAGATTTGATGGGGTAAAATTTGAATTTTTTATCAAATAAAAGCTATTCAAACTCTGCAAGAAAATTGATAAACAAAACTGTCGTTGAATTGTGATGCCGTTTGCGAAATTAGTTCCCCTTCTACTGATGTTTTTCATTTTAATTTGACTTATTGTTTATAAACACATTCAGGGGTAAAACACCCATCTAACAAGGAATACAACATAAAGATTAGGACACATCTTAGGTGCGAGAGTAGCTCAAATTAATAAATTATTTTTGCAGGTCGAGAGAAAAAGCCTCAAGCAGGCGAGAGATCGGCACTTCAGTTCATCACATCTTACTAGACAACTAAGGAAAATTATCTATCGAACTTTTGAATTTATTTTTTATGTATTTTCTAGCTTAGTGCGAGGATATAAAAATTTGTAAGCTTTGGCGTAATTTCACTCACCTTGATTAGCTGCAGCGATTAACAAAAGTAAAATGTAAGGTTTTAGCTTTGCCATATTCCAACTCGCAGACGAGGAAATAAAATGTTCTGCACTAGCCCCTCGAAATTTGTATCGTTTTCACTTCGAAGATCAAGTGAAATTTTCTCTTGATCTCTCTTTCCGATGATTAGAAACTCATCCAAGTTCAGCTTGCTAAATCAAAACACCTCCCATGCCTTTAACAGAGCATTTTTCAAATTAACAACGGGGGTGTGATTGTTTCGGTGTGTGACTGTTTAAAAATTTAAGAGTGTAGAGTAACACAATAGGTAACCATGACAGCACAGTTATTTCTTAAACTTTGGACCAATGAGGAGCAAAAAATAAAGCCGGTTGGATCAAGATCCATTAATATTGCAAATCGAACTCGTTAGATGTAAACCACAACAAACAGTGCAATTTAAAAAAGTTAAAAAATCATTTCCCATCTAAAGGGGACGAATTCATCCCCTTATCTAAAATAACTGACTGGGGTTTAAGATATGACTGTTTTGTTTCTGTTGACAACATTTGAAGGCCGCCCCCAAAAGAATACCTCCGAATCTGTTTTGTTTATTATTTTTGTTTAATTGCTTCAGCTTGCCGTGTTATAACCCCAATCCATGCGCGAAACCTAAACAAACATACATTTTTGAAAAATATATAGAAATGGAATAAATTGGCATTGCTTCATTTTTTTTCACTAAATTTAATTATCTGCACCCGATTTATTTGCTTTAATTTTTTCAGCAAATTTTATCTTGACTGAGTACTAAAATAATTTATATTTAAGTTTATATAAAGCCATATACGAGGTATAATCGAAAAGGTATCTTTAAAAAACAGTGCATTCTCGTAAGGGATAGGTGTGCGCTTGCGAACGAACACACGCATGCATCATAGCATCATGGCTAGGGGCCTGCAGTAGATGGTTGGACCGTCCGTATTTCAAAGTTGACATTTTTTTATATCAACAAAAACACTTCATAAACGGAATTAAATAGAATCGAGTCCTAACAGGACGAAGAAACTTTACGAAGCTCACTTTTATTTTCAAGACATATAACGTAACAGTCCTAGCAAACATTTAAAGGTACACATTTTGAAACGGTAAAAGCAAGCAAACAACCAAACAATAACAACAACAATAAAAGTAATACTTTGTTTATAGAGGGTACATTCATTATTGATGGCTCAGTTATTTACACCATGCCCTCCCTTCAACAAATAACTACAAACTAAAAAAAACTTAACCAAAATTAATTTGTAATAGAAGTAATAAAATACAACGAGTAAAAAATCTCAAACGTATAGTCAAGATTACATTGCTCAGCAGCAGATTTTGTTAGTAACAAAAATAAATCATTTATATAGTTATAACTTATATTATTGCTAGTAGTATCATAACCTCTTTATTACGCAAAAACTCGTTTGTTTGATCGTGGTATTATTAGTTTTGTTTTGTTGATTTAAAGGAAATGTATTTTTTTCTGTCAGATTCTGCGGCTTATGCCTTAATTGACTTTTATTGTGATTCGTCTAATACTTTATGTGAAAAAAATTCTTGAAAAAAATTATCGTATGTAAAAGAAAGCAGACTTCTTGTGAATATAGATGAAAAGATGAAAATATAATAGGCATATATTTTGTTTTTATCAAAGCCGGATTGTACTGTTAATTATTGCCAACTGTTTGTGTAACAAAAATAAACGTGATTAACTTGAAATTTAAAATATACCGCCGAGCGTTTGAGATATTAAACTTTAGAAAGATCTTGTACAGACTGTTGAAACAAATCATGGAAAAATCACCGCGAAATAGCCGTAACTGTTTAACTAAGACATGACATATGATTAAATCAAATATATCAGTTTTTTTAAATAAAAAAATGATAAATTAATGTAAGTCAAACCATTATCATAGGGGGTTTCATTTAATTGGCTTTGCATTTAGCAACAATTGCTCGTGTTAAAAAAAAAACACAATAAATTAAAAATTAAAAGGTAGCTGTAAGGGTGAAGCGACGAATTTTGGAAATACTTTGTGTGTTAAAGAGCATTTTGTCGCATCTATCAGTCCTTCGTTTGTTTTACAGGCTAAATATGCCTACTGTAATATTGATTGTACGTCTGTTTTTCTCCTGGCTATTTCATTCGTGGGCTTTGGCACAAGATGGTATGATACAGATAGTTTAAACATTTATTTAGTTAACTTTATTTGATGGTAATATTTCAAAACAGCTTAACCTTTCACGATTAGTTTCGTGTGCGTTGAAAGTCAGCTTCGTTCAGATTTTTTGAGATGAAATTAGAAATTTTTCTTTGTAATGAAACTGGATGTCGTCTGAAAAAAATATTGCAGTCACCAATATACCAAAGATCATCAAAATATTATAGCTATTCGCCCGCCCAAACTGTATTTTTGACAGATTTTCAGTTACGGAGTCAAAAACTTTTTTAAGCACACAACTGAATTTGTTTGTTAAGCAGTTTTGCAACGTTGAATTGTGTCGACGATCACACGGCAAGCCCATAAAAGGGTAACATCTGAAGAGAAAAACACTGATAAAACAGTTAAAAATGAATGAAAATGAAAACTTAGTATTTACTATTCTAACTTATTAAATCTTAAGGCAAATTGTTTTCAACGATATATCTGTCCTTGGTTCCTTACTACCACAAAAGACTTAACGTAAGGTCAGATTCGCTTTTCATAAAGATATATAAATCTTGACTTCTCTGATATTCAAAATAACAAAATTACCTTTCATAAACAATTTTTAAGACAACCATTGTTTGCACAATTTTATTTATTTATTTTTTAAGTTTACCTATTTATCTAAAAATATTAACAATTTTATCGATATGGAATTTTTGTTTTCGGTTGGCTACCCTATGAACTAAGTAAAGTAACAAAAGGCAATATTCGTGTTCTCTAAAGTTGTATAAACACAGCTTGGATCTTTGGCCTAAAGATAATCCACTTATTGACTTATATTGTTTAGGAGGCTCATCAAGAGATTATATTTGCCTTCCCTTGTATGAAAAAACATTAAAAAAAAAAAACAGCGCCAGGTGTGACTATCATGTTGAGTCACACGCTTGAGTTTCCAATCACAGCATTAAAATTTAAAAATGTGTCAACTGACTTGACACTTAAGTGAATTGCATTGCACAAATTAACCGAAAAACGTGTAGTACACGCTAACTTCACTTCAGGTACAATATTCACAAATAAGTACTTTTTAATACTTTTTAAAAATGAAGTGAATAAAGGGATTTTAGCACATGTATATGCAGAAAGATGTCACGCTCAATTGAAAGAGAAAGCGAAGGCAGAGCTTTTTTACAGTGAAAAAAAGGTTTATTACATGTAATAGTTTGTTTGTTTTTTTGTTTACTTCATGACAGATGATTGCCGTATTTTGAAATTCAAAGCCGCAATGGAAGGATATTCTCTTCAGGGTCACGTGATTAAGAATTTAACTGTGCAGAGAGAAAGCGCGTGTGACGCAAGGTGCTTTATAGAACATAACTGTGTTTCTTTCAATGTTGGATCTTTGGACGAGGATGACGCTTACATCTGTGAATTGAGTGATTCTGATCATGAAATGCACCCTAAGGCACTCGTACGTCGGCATGGATTCACCTATCAACCCACTGAGGTTAGTTTGATTAAGTAATTCATTATCCAGCTTAGAGAAGTACAAATAACGCTCGAAACATGTATAGATATCTCACGATAATTGTACTCCACAAGACCAGTTTAACAGGATCCGTGCAGTCCTCAACTTCCTTCTGACCGCGCGAAAGGTCTATACAACGGTGGAAAGTCAGGAGCCCGCGACTGATTTATGTATTGCACAAACTGTTTTCGAAGTCTGACGATTTTCATATATATAACAGTTTTTTAAACACGATGAGAAGAGTTTAACTCTTTCTAATGAATGAATGAACGGCTAAATGTAATCTCGAATGTGTGTACAGACAACTTTACATGTAGCGAAGCTGACATGCTGTCCAGCTAACAGCGGTCTGGCGACTTTCGGGTCGCGTGTAAACCTTCCCTTTATTTTTTGTGACAGAAAAGGACTTAATGTGAAATGATGAAAATCGATCTAATTTTTTCCAGAAACTTTTTTCTGTGCTTCAATTCGCTACAGGACAAAACGTATTTTACTATCTGAGAGCGGTTTTCAGGGTTATTCGATGGCGGAAATTCGGCGATTTTAAAAGCCGCGTTTCTCCGAAACGGATAAATATCGCTAAAATTTTAAATAGTACATTACATTAAGCCGCATTTACGTTGTCTTATCAAGGAATAACGAATTAATTGATGAAAAATTAAATTAGCTTAATTAAATCAAAGACAACGCGGTTAGCGGTATGTTTTCTCGCATGACAGATTCCTCAAAAGTAAAAGCTAAAATCTCCAAAGCGGTACAAAAATCACAGGTAAAATGCAATTCACAGCAAAGATATGTCACCAGGAGAAGATGGAGATGGATTGGACATGTGCTTCGAAAGGACAACAACAACATAGCCAAGACTGCAATGCGCTGGACACCTGAAGGCAAACGCAGAAGAGGGCGCCCAAAAACAACATGGCGCAGAACGGTAGAAACGGAGTTAAGGGAGCTCAATTACAGCTGGAGCACCATTTAATGTTCCCAACCCATGAAGTTAAAACAAGACAACAAGTTCAGTGGGAGAAAAGGGGTAAGGGATGAAGTGCTCGAGTTGCCAATCAGAATCATCAATAGAAATCATGCAGGGTACATGTATCACAGGTTAGTTGGTTGGCAACGAGAGACTGGAATCCTCTCCTTCCTTTCAGGAAGCCCTAGTTCCCAAGAAACTGGGGTCCTAATCTCTAGGACCCTTGGGAACAAACACAACCACATGCCCTGGTTCCCAAGAAACTGGGGTCCTAATCTCTAGGACCCTTGGGAACGTTCCCAAGAAACTGGGGTCCTAATCTCTAGGACCCTTGGGAACAACCACAACCACATGCCCTGGTTCCCAAGAAACTGGGGTCCTAATCTCTAGGACCCTTGGGAACAATCACAACAACCAACAACAGCAACACTGCGGGGCCCCACTATAAGGGGAAAGCTGACCCTGTGAGGCTATGGGGCAAAAGGGCGAATGGTACAGAGCACTTCATCCCCTCCCGTGGTTTATTAACTATAAGAAAAGACAATGCTTAGTTAAGATGGTCTAAAGCTATTGAAGAAGTTCGGAAGAGACAGTAATCGAATAACAGAATGGTCGAGTTGATACATGCCAGCTCGACACTAAAGCTAACGGTTACATGTATATCAATATCTCAAAAGCAGACACATTGCTCAAGTCCAACAGCTCTAAGCCTGAGCTAGCATACAAAATGATAACAATATAAAAACAATGTTTCTGTAAGCAGGCATGCTGCTTAAGTCCATCAGCTCTAAACGTAAGTAAGCATACAAAATGGAAATAATAATTATTAGAATAATGTCTATAAATGCGGGCTTGCTTCTTTAGTCCATCAGCTATGGCTAACGTTTAAAAATAATAATAGTAATATAATAAACACCCTTAACATAGCCAGATATGTGCGTAGAACTAAAACATTGCCTACATTTTTACAAATACTAAGCTAAAAGAGAACCAAAGGGGGCTGGGTGGGTGGGAATTATTGTGAAAACTCTTTTAGGGAGCTCAGAGAGTTTGAAGTAAAACTACTCAAGTCTAGATAAAACCGCATGGCCTTGATTGACATAATAGAAAAGGGGCGATGTGATTGGCCAGCCCGAATAGCGCATCACACTCAGAAGTGAGTTTGACCTTTGAATGTAACGCAAGAGTGATAGTCTTGCAGCATATTGCGTGACAGATCTGCGTATTTGAATAGAGTGATCTTATGACTTCTCTGAACTCCTTTCATGGTTGTCACATTAACTTTAATTTATATTACATGTAAATTGGCATTTATATTACATATAAATTTGCTTTAATGTTCCCAACCCATGAAGTTAAAACAAGACAACAAGTTCAGTGGGAGAAAAGGGGTAAGGGATGAAGTGCTCGAGTTGCCAATCAGAATCATCAATAGAAATCATGCAGGGTACATGTATCACAGGTTAGTTGGTTGGCAACGAGAGACTGGAATCCTCTCCTTCCTTTCAGGAAGCCCTAGTTCCCAAGAAACTGGGGTCCTAATCTCTAGGACCCTTGGGAACAAACACAACCACATGCCCTGGTTCCCAAGAAACTGGGGTCCTAATCTCTAGGACCCTTGGGAACGTTCCCAAGAAACTGGGGTCCTAACCTCTAGGACCCTTGGGAACAACCACAACCACATGCCCTGGTTCCCAAGAAACTGAGGTCCTAATCTCTAGGACCCTTGGGAACAATCACAACAACCAACAACAGCAACACTGCGGGGCCCCACTATAAGGGGAAAGCTGACCCTGTGAGGCTATGGGGCAAAAGGGCGAATGGTACAGAGCACTTCATCCCCACAAATACACGAAGTGTATTCCCCATAGACGAATAGCACGAAAATATAAAATAGGTTTAAGTTAACATGTAAATAAGTAGTAGTAGCCCTTCACTCGACTCCTTTTCAGGAGTATAGACTATCAACAGTCTCTCGTCATAGCATCCTATCCTGTGCATCCTTCTCTAGCTGGTACCAACTCTTGCCCATGGACTCGATCTCTGCTATTAGCGAGCGTCTCCAGGTGTTTAATAGTCGACCTCTCTTTTGACTCCCTTGAGGATTTCAGGTCAAAGCTTGCCTTTTGATGGTACAGGAATGCATCCGTAAGGTGTGACCTAGCCATTTCATACACGTAAAGGAGTAGATATATAAATTCAAGACTGTTAATACTAAAATGCCCTATTCATGGTTTCCCTGTGAATGATACAGCACAAATTCAATAAGTGCTGGGAAAAACGGGAATAAAAGACCTTATACAGAGCACAAGTTTGTTATTCACCACTGGAATTATACATTGCTGACCTAAGAAACATGGCAGGAAGGCAGAACTCGCACAAGAATCAATCAGGGTAGAAGGTGCGAAAAATAAGGCGTATTTGAACAATTAAGACACTTGCTACACAGACATGCATTCATTGTAGATAGAGTAGCTCCTTTTGGATTTATCCTTGTGCCACTAAACTTGGCAGCCTTGAAATGGTTCAATGCTTCTGCATGAACAAAGTAATGTATTCACTACAAAGCAAAATTTTATGTTTTGATCCTAGAATCCTCACTTTTGTATTTCCTGTGACATACTCCCGTAGAAAGTCCTGTTATTGTATTTTATGTCAGGGCCGTTCCTAGGCAATTTTAGTGGTAGTAAAGGCAGGTACGCCCCTGTATGTCTTGGATCAAATTCTTGCTACAATAATATTATTGTTCAATTTCCCCTTGAGTTATAACCTATTTTTTGTTAAAATGGCAGTGACAATGGCACCTTTAAATACCTCAAATTTCTTGCATTAAATGTAAAAACTGTTTACATTTTTAGAATCTTCATAAAGTATTCTATAAGCTGAAAACTTTCGTTGCTTTGAGTTGTTATTTGTCCTATTTTTACTTTAGTGACAAGGGACGAGAATTCACCACCCTGGCCTCCAGCAAAGTTAAGTTTATGTCGCTCTTCCTCAACTTTGAGCAGCCAAATTATAAAGGGTCTCGTCTACTCAGGTATTAAGACATGACTTCGAACATTACAGAAGGTAACAATAGCGAATTCCACCGGTATCTTGTAATTTCCAGCCCTTTAGGCTTTTCGACGGCTGGTGGAAACGGCAGCCTGCAAATTGCTCTAAGTTTCGTTTGTTTTCATATTGAAATCTCATTTAACGCCGGTCTAATATAACGCAAAATAGAATCAGCTTATAAATATTTATACTTAGCTTTTAGCAAGCTCCACTTGGCCAAGATGCACCCTAGGGAAATCCGGATTGCTTGTCCAATTTTTTACTGACCACTTTCGGCGGGAGAGAAGGCGGCGCGCTGGACGAGGCTTGAAAGACATTCGCGATGGCCTTGACCCTTGTTGACTGTTCTCCGGCTTGACAAGAGAATAGTATATTCTAGTTGAAGAAATCGTCTTGTTCTTTATAAGTCGTTCATTCACATTAAGCTTACATAATCTCGGGCAAACGAAGGCATGTTGTCTCCACCATACAAATAATGCTGTAGTGTCGGGTTTAGCCGCGGTTTGGAGACTACAGGACCTTGAAGCCGAGTCGGTAGAGTGGCCATATTCCGGTAGAGGTAATCTGTTCTGTGTGTGCATATCAAGTTCCTGAGTTGCTGGACCGAATACCTGTTCAGTAGTGCGATGCCTTCGACAGATCGTCCGCACATTTATCTTCGAATGACAGAATAAAATGTGTAAAACCGGAACGTAGTTCGTGGGCAGATACCAGGATAACTCATAAAGTACTGATGGAGCGATGTTGAAGCGAAAAACAATCGAAGGATATCACAGCAATAATTATTATTGTGAAAACTCTTTTAGGGAGCTCAGAGAATTTGAAGTAAAACTACTCAAGTCTAGATAAAACCGCATGGCCTTGATTGACATAATAGAAAAGGGGCGATGTGATTGGCCAGCCCGAATAGCGCATCACACTCAGAAGTGAGTTTGACCTTTGAATGTAACGCAAGAGTGATAGTCTTGCAGCATATTGCGTGACAGATCTGCGTATTTGAATAGAGTGATCTTATGACTTCTCTGAACTCCTTTCATGGTTGTCACATTAACTTTAATTTATATTACATGTAAATTGGCATTTATATTACATATAAATTTGCTTGAAAAACTGGCTAGAGATAGGCAGGGTTGGAGAAACTTCGTTGCTGCCCTATGTGTCACACAGGCATGATGGGCAGTAAGTAAGTAAGTTAAGCAAAGATATAACCCTATTCTAATAGAAAATAAATTAAAAGGTCCGGGTATCGTTCTACTTTGGACGCGAACAAACGTTTTTAAGAGCTCATTTTGGCAATATTTACATTAGATTGCTCGTTTGACGGTTTATGCCCAGTGCATGTGATTAGATAGAAATATTTTATCCAGCAGCTCAGAGTCTTGCTGTACATCCTCGAAAAACGAGTACTTTTGGTTTTTATGGCCGTTTTAGTTTGTATAAATAAAAACGGCTGAAATGCCATAAATAGGAATCGTTCGTCCGCTCGCACAATATGCAAATTTTTGCTTATTTATAACGGGTTGCAAATAATAAAGATGGTAAATTTTAAGCTCGGTAATAAATAATGAAGATGAAGTATTCAACATGACACGAGCAAGGGACAAAGAAAAATTCTGAGTCCCCGACGGGAATCGAACCCATGGCCTCCCAGGTACCGGTTGGGCGCTCTAACCAACTGAGCTACGAGAGACTCGTTTTGAGCTGGGCCATTTTTACTAGGTTGATAAGTGACACGCGTCCTGCATACTGCTAGGATCAGCAATGTCGAATTCATCAAGTTTGTAGCAAATAATAAAGATGGTAAATTTTAAGCCCGGTAATAAATAATGAAGATGAAGTATTCAACATGACACGAGAAATTTACCATCTTTATTATGGTAGCAAATAATAAAGATGGTAAATTTCTCGTGTCATGTTGAATACTTCATCGTCATTATTTATTACCGAGCTTAAAATTTACCATCTTTATTATTTGCTACAGACTTGATGAATTCGGCATTGCTGATCCTAGCAGTATGCAGGACGCGTGTCACTTATCAACCTAGTAAAAATGGCCCAGCTCACAACGAGTCTCTCGTAGCTCAGTGATTTTTGTACCGCTTTGGAGATTTTAGCTTTTACTTTTGAGGAATCTGTCATGCGAGAAAACATACCGCAAACCGCGTTGTCTTTGATTTAATTAAGCTAATTTAAGTTTTCATCAATTAATTCGTTATTCCTTGATAAGACAACGTAAATGCGGCTTAATGTAATGTACTATTTAAAATTTAGCGATATTTATCCGTTTCGAAGAAACGCGGCTTTTAAAATCGCCGAATTTCCGCCATCGAATAACCCTGAAAACCGCTCTCAGATAGTAAAATACGTTTTGTCCTGTAGCGAATTGAAGCACAGAAAAAGTTTCTGGAAAAAATTAGATCGATTTTAATCATTTCACATTAAGTCCTTTTCTGTCACAAAAAATAAAGGGAAGGTTTACTCGCGACCCGAAAGTCGCCAGACCGCTGTTAGCTGGACAGCCACATAAAAGTGGCTTCCAGTTTAATTTTAATTTTTCGAAATCAGTCATGGTGAAAGTCATTTTTCTTTTTGCAGTTGCGATGTATTGAATTGTGTAATTCCATTGGTTAAACGCCGTTCCGGATCTTTTCTTTCTGCAAGCGTTTTCGTCTGAACACTCAGACGTTCAAAGGTGGTGGGGGAAGGGGATGCCAACCCTCAATGTTTTTTTTTTTTCTCAATTTTAAAAATAGGATTACTTTGTGATGCTAAGGCTTTCAGTAGCTGATCGTTCATCTCTTGAGAAAGTTATGATGTTTATGTTTTTGGCACTGCCATGGCAACAACAAATTCTGAAAAATACAAAAAAAGTGCGAGATCTGGTGTTCTAGTCTAAGTTGCGTTGTTTGCAAAGTAAAGGGGAAGGTTAATTTTAGATCTGGTGTTCTAGTCTAAGTTGCGTTGTTTGCAAAGTAAAGGGGAAGGTTAATTTTATATTAAAATCAAGGGGAGGAATTCAAAAGACAACCTTGCCCTGCCAATCAAAAAAACGAATTGTGTTATTGGTACCTTACATTGTTTTGTCTTGTCTTTATTTTGCTTTGCATTAGAACGCCTGTTTGAAAAGTCCCTGCCATCCTGATCTGTTATGTCAAAATGGATTCACCGATAAAGGATACCGGTGCATACGCAACCCACAAAACCCCCAAGGTACCGTTACAACTTAATGTTTTACAGTGGTACAGATTACTCTTTCTGAACCACGCTTGGAGGTTGGTACTTTATTCCTTCATATGCCAAGATACAGTATTATTGGGTTACAAAGTCTTTCCTAGCCAAATTTACACTTAATTCTAAGAATTCCGTGTTTAGCCATTGATCACACACCACTTTTAAATGTTGGTTTCTGATAATCACTTTCAAGCTTTAATATATGTTTCTATTTCCCTCTGGCTTGTTCAATAATATTCTTTCAACTTCGATATCTTTCTTTCACGTTTCACTCTCAACAATTACTGTGCAATATCACAACAAAGGTAAAAAATTAACAAGGTAAAATTAAATTAAAATATGAATTATTTCCACACACTTCTCCTTCCAGAGCTCGCAAGTTCAACTCCAAGCCAACCAGAGAGCACGGCCCCACCAAACGGTAACTTGAGGTTTTTACCTCTATAATTTCCTTGATATATACTGTGTGTACGCTTCTTAGCTTCAATGTTGTTTATACAGTAGCGTCTTTGGAATTGTTGTCCTTGTTGTTGTTGATGTGATTGTCGTTGTTGTTTTAAACTTTATTATCCTTTTTTTCTTAATCAAGTGTCAACAGCATCAAGTTCAAGTTCACTTGCTAATAGTAGCTCAGGTTCAAGTTACGGTAAATTAAATTTCTTTTCAAGACCAAGCAGCAAATTATTCGCCTTTTGACTAACCCTACTGTAAGCTTGGCTTTTTAATTGAAGTAAAATAAAAAAATGTACACACTAAAGGTTTTGCCATTTAGATCAATTCGCTGACATGGAATTCTCAACGCTAGGTTTTTTAATGACATGAAAATAAAGATCATTTTCAGTTTACACATTTCTCCGTCCATGGTTTTCAAGTTCAACTTCAAACCAATCACAAAGATCCACTTCACGAAATGGTAGTGATAACCTTTTATCTTTAATTTGTGCAATTTCATGGAAATACCTTCACATTGCTAAAGAAACTGTGTAACAGATTTTAGACACAAGAAAATGATCACTAAGTTGAAGGAACACTTTAATGACGGAACAGTTACAAAGGAGGTACAAATGGACAAAAATTGTATTAGTTTTTGAAAAACTGTTAAGCTGAACAATTTTTAAAGTTAATCTCGTTTGTTTGTCATGTTTAAAGATAAGCTTTTTTAACTTCCGGAGAACATGGTAATTTGTAATGACGCTAAGGTTTTGTACCTTAGATCCATAAAAATAAAACTTCTTCACTGCCATTTAGTTTCATAGCGAGTTTTTGTCAGAATGTGATTGAAATCGACTAAACTCAGCCGTGACACAGTCCATTTAAGTTTGAATATATTGTTTACAAAATAACATTTCAGTTTTTGTTGATGTTCTTTGTAACTTTATTTTACTTCGTCTTTTTTTTGTTAAAAAATGTCAAACAATGTCAAAGTTCAAGTTTTCTTGCAATTCCCAAGGAGGCCTCTGGTGAATTAAAATGATTTTGTTTTATTTGCAGTCCATTCACGCCTTTTCTTTAACTGTAACTGACAAGCCTAAGCTTTCCTTTTCAAACATGAGAATATATACAAATTAATTTTAGAAATTTCTCTTTCCAGAGTTCCCAAGTTCAACTTTAAGCCCACCAAAGAGCTCCGCTCCAACAAATGGTAAAGTTATAATAAATGCACCTTTCTGTTGTTCTATAGAAATACATGGATATATCTTTAGCATAAGTAAATGGTTCACATGGTAGCGTCGTTTCATAAACTTCGATTTCTTTAAGTAGCTACAGCACCAAGTTCAATTTTTTTGCAAGTTTCGCGGGGGCTTTTGGTAAATTTCATTTTTGTTTGTTTGTTTGTTGATCGTTTTACATGTGTTTGTATTTTGTTGTCGTTGTTGTTATCGCCTTAGAAACCAGCCGTACGCTTACTGAGAATGTGTTTTAATACCAAGGATAAACGAGAACGAGAATTGATGAGAGTGCAACCTCTCGCTCTTGTTTGGCCTGAAACTTTCATGCTATCTGCAAATCATCGACTCTCATGTGCCTTCACCGACTTTGAATGTGCTCAGATTGCTCATGAAAGTCGATTAAAAATTTCTCTCGTTTTGGCCCGAGTTGTTCATAGTTGATGAGAGCTGACGAAAACTCTCATGATAGGCAGCTCTTATCAATGTTTATTGTGTATATACAATTCTCCTTCCAGAGTTCTCAAGCTCCACTGCAACCCCTTTTCACGAGTCACCAACATCGAGTTCAAGTTCCCTTACCATAGCCAGTTCCGCCACGTCTTATGGTATGTCTTGCAATAGACGTTTTAGAATGGGTTAATATAACTACAACGCTTAGCTTTGAGCTTAACGATGTCGAGACTAAGTGCTAGTCAAGCCCAATACAAAACTAAATCGGTGGAAAGTGGTGGAAGATGAAATAACTCGAGGGATGCGGAACAGTGTACGTCCATGCCAGTTACATGCCGAAGAAGGGAGGTAGTATCACTAGTGTGGGATTAAATATTCCTCCCTTTCCTTTTAGGCCCTGTTGAAAGGCCATACTGTTCATGAGTCAAACTAAATTTGAAATGAAAAGTACCGTGGTTAACCCGAGCATTGGTGTATAAGTTGGTCCTTTTTGTCGGCTTTGCCGCATTCTTTAGAAAACACCAGCGTGTTTGCATTGACCGGCATAAGCGCTATTGATCAGAACATGAAAATATGCGCTATATAAATTAGCAAATTATTATATTATTATTATTATTATTGTCACTCTTTAACAAAAATGCTGCTTGTAATTTTCACGAATAAAACGACCGCTTTTTGTAGTCTCTTCCTGCATAGCAAACCGGGATTAGCGTCCACCGTGTAAAGCAACCCGGGCTTTTACTTTATTCTTCAACTTTTGACTAACTTTCGTCAGTACTTTCGCTAATGCATTTTTTTAATTTGGTTTTCAGTTATTGGTGACTGTTCTGTCGCTCCTAAAATAACTGGGATCTACAGTATCATGAATCAAGGCTTGCAACCGTTTAATGTGTACTGTGATCAGACAACTGATGGAGGAGGTATGGGTTATTTTATGTCATAGTACTGTATTTTTTTCGCGATTCCAGTGCGGCGTTTATTCGATGGCAGCGTTTATACGAGGGCGGCGTTAGTTTAAAATTTGATTTACTTTCGTGCAAACAACAGCATGGTAACTGAACATTTGAGCTTTAAAAAAAAGGAAGATGTTGCAGTGCGTGTGTCAAAAGTCAATTTTAATATCTTGAAACATTGTTCCATCAAGGAAAATAATTGTTTAGGCTTCCTCAAACTTGATAGTTACTACATTTGCTTTTTGAGTCTATAATACGAATAAACGCCGCATCATGATGCGTTTATAAATATTTCTGCTCTAAAATACGGCGTTTATTGGAGGAAGGCGTTAATCGAATAAATACGGTATACGTAGTTTCAAGTTGTTTCATCATTGACCAAACAGCAAATCTCGATAAATACATGTATACTTGATCAAGGGAATGTTGAGATAAAATCATTTTAAAGACGGAAGAATTGCCACTCACACAAAAAAAAATTGGCGTTTCGTTAGGCTTTTCGTGCCAACTTTAGCTGAAATGAAATGACGTAGTGCATTTGATGAATTAACTTCACGACATTTTAGATTTTGTAGGTTATAACAAACTATTGTTCGTATAGATGTAAGACAGTACTCTTCCTGTCAGCTTCCAATCCGAGAAAATAATTTCCTCCCTGATGTATTTAGTACTTCCGAGCCTCAACTAACGGACAGTACAGCTTCGTAAGCGGGCCCGACTATTTCTTCTTACTCTCCCCTCTTAAACGCTTTTTTGTAACTTCCTTTAGCGAACACCGAAGTCTTTTCGTTGAGGCAAAAATAATCACTTGAAAGCACACGATTAAGGGGGTCAAACAAAATACTACAACATCAGCCTAAGATAGCTTAATTCACTATCTTAGCAACAAGCAAAGCGAGACTCTGAAAAGCAAAGTTAGGTTGTCCTTTTGATTCAAAGCCCATTTTTCCAAACTTCCGTAAACGGGCCCTAATCGGTCATCTCGAGGGTGTCCGCCTGCGGGATCAGATATAGATTTGCAGTAGTATCTCCTACTTCATCATCGTCAATTTTAAACGAAGAAGAGTAAGAGGATCGATTTATACTAAACGAGTACAACAAGGATCTTCGTCATCAGTGCCATACAGAGAGTAACCACCTCCCTTCCTCCCTTCCCCCGCTCCTGATACTGTATCATGGCCAACAATTGTTCTCTGTTAATAGCGAAACACTTTACATTGATATTTTTATTCTATCGTTTCTCGTGCATTAAGGTTGGACAATGGTATTTAAAGTCATTGGAGGGGTTGCTTCACAGAGTTTTTTCCAGTTGTGGTCGTCATCTGACACACTTGCTGAAAATGTTGATGCAGCGTTAGACACAACTTCAACATACCAAGGACACTACAAAAACCGGATTGTTCCAAATTGGCAAACGTTTGACCCACAAGAAGTAAGTAGGGCAGCTTTATATAAGAGAAACGTGTATTATTCCGTGATCATTTACTTCCTAGTAATCTTCTCAAGGATCTGGGCTTCTTCCATTTCCTGGGACCGCTGTAGCTGTGTGCTACTCACCTAACCTATCCAGTTTTCGGGGGGGGGGGGGGGGGGTGACTTGTGATTACTTATCATTTTACATTTAGCAATGAGGATTTTAATTTCAAAAATCTACCAAACTGGATTCGGCTACTTGAATGTCGGTGTTGTCTATGATTGACGAGAAAGACAAAATTAGTATACCAATCATTGGTATACTTGTATAAGTATACCAATCATTGGTATACTTTAGCACAACTTACGATCGCGTCAGTGACGCGATCATAAGTTGTGCTAAAACTGTGAAGATATTGCAAGGAAAATCTTATTAAATCTGAACATTTAATTCTGGTAGAGCAGTTTATAACAGTGCTGTTACCATGGATACAACAATTACCTCATTCTCTACCAGCTACCTATCTTAATAGAATGATATCATCAGTCGTATTGTTATTAGGAGCGCCAGAAATATATCCTTAATGCTGACCAGTTTTTTACTTTCTGATTGTAGGCCAGAGTAGCGCTATATACAAATGGAACAGAAGTCGCTTCCCTCAAGTTCAGTGCTACAGGGACAGATAACTTGAACTGGTTTTCGCAAAACAATCTTGTTCAATCACCATGGACGGATCTAAAAAATACAACAAACTTACAGGTTTTTGATATTCACGGTATTGTGCGCACCTTTGAGATCAGTGGCCGTTATGCCGGTTGTGAAAATGACACTGGTTGGTTGTTAATTACCCAACCCATCTGCTCTTGGGAAACTCGCCTTCCTGTGCCAAGCATCGTGTACAGCAAGCTAAACAATGTTGTCAGCTTGAACCAGTATGGTACGAGAAAAACGTTAGATACACCTAACTGCAATAACGTTGTCATAAACAAACAAGAGGAAAAAGCGTATAGGAATTAATTAGGCAAACAAACTACATCCTCGACCGTAATAATTCTCAAAGCAGTCAACAATACGTTGTAATAACAGGCTTTGGCTTTTTCTTCTCACAGTATAATTCTGCATATGTAGCATGGTTCCTTGTTAATAAGGTTTGGTTTTCCATTTTTTTCTTTTTTATATGACAGCGTTATTGCAATTAGTTGTATCTCAAATGCAAAAAAAGTATATTTCCTGCTAAATTGAATTCCGCTCTTAAACTCGCGATAATATTCCTTTCGAAACGAGTGACATAATTAGATGTTGTATTGAACACTGAAAAAGGGTACTGCGACATTTTGAAAGATAACACTTGCCTATTTATTAGAGCACGTGCAATGTTTATTTTTATATTCTGTTGCCGTGCTTCAATTCGAACTACCTGTAAATAATAGGGTCAAACTATCTCATAAGAAGTGCCTCTGACGAACGATTATCGATCATTGCAAAGTAGTAAACATATTGCTCTCGGCTTGCTATGTGATGAAAACTCTTTTGTGTTTAGTCGACACTTGAAAGAGTTTTAAAAGCGCTGCATTTGGTGCTATCATCACATTTGGCGGACAACAAAGCCACAGTACCTGAAAAGAGCATAATTCTAAGTATTCAAAGGCCCGGGGGGGGGGGGGTACTCCCTATAATGGCCTATACGGGGAGGCTCTGCCGGAAAGGGGTAGCTTTTTCAGGCTTCAGGTACAGTAAAAACCCGCGTGTAAGAACCTAGAAATTAAGAACCTCCTGGCAGAAATTTGCTTCCTTAATACCCCAAAAGGTTCTTATATGTGGAGTTAAACTATTTTATTTATAATACAATAACTGTATTTTATCAAAAAGGATGTCTTTAGAGATCAAGAATTGCACAGGGAAGCTAAAAAATGCCAGTAAGTACCCCAAAATATAAGAACCTGTTTTGCCAAACTCTAAAAAAGCAGGTTCTTACACGCGGGTTTTTACTGTATATAAAAAGGTAGGGATTTCACGAGTTTAGGTATATGAAAGGGTATGGAAATCTGCCATTTGGCAATTTAAAAGGGCCTTTAATTAAAATATTTCAAACAAACGCAATTTATGGCTGTGTATTATTTTAAGTTGTTAAGCGCTACATAAAATTGACAAGAAAACGTCCTATTTTAAGTCCACGCAATGTCTCTTAGGTATATGAAAGGGCTACCTTTTTTAGTTAAAAGTATACGAAAGGGGTACAATTTCTGTCAAAAATGGTAATAAAAGGGTAAGGGGTTAGAACTTGGGGCGGAGCCTCTTCGTATGAAACTTTTTTGAGTACCCCCCCCCCCCCGGGTTCAAAGGTCAATTAAAACATGGTTAGATTCCACATTGCTGTTTTGAAATATAACTCTTGCTTTTATAAATACTTTATAATCTTATTTTATCTTCTTATTTGTTTTTAGGTGATGTTGGAGTTGCAGAGGTGATGATAGTGTACATTCGCTGAAGACAGTTCTACAAGCATATGAGTGTCCATACGTACGATAAGCTAAGCATGATGGCGACATAAGCAGTCACAATACAACATTAATCCTTCGGCGCAATAACAAATAAAAAAATCAAATTTAACATGGACAGGCCTTAGACATTCAACATTTTTCATCTTAAAAACAGTTCAGTACAGATTCACAAGTTATTACAAAGAAAAAAAAATATAAGATTGTTATTTCTTGTTGATTAGTAAGAAAAGCTCAGCTACTTAATAACGCCAAGAGGCTAAAGGTGGATTTCCACTGACGCGTAATTTTTACGTGTGTTAACTTTACGTTCGTGAAGAAATTTAGAGACAATGTATGAACGACTTGGGTAAACGTATAGGCAAGTCGTTCATACATTGTCTGTAACATTTTTCACGCACGTAAAAAAATCACTCTTCAGTGGAAATCCACCTCAAGATAATTCTCAGCTGGATTGAGGAAGAGTTGAAACGTGCTTCACCCTTCCCATATTATAGCTTAGTAAACTTTTGGTAAAATTGAATTATGCTTCAACGCGCTTCATGAAGACGTAAATTACTCGATCCTCCCTGCACCAAAAAGACCAGCCACTGACGGAAATTTAGTACATGCTGGTTTAAACAGAGACCCCACCAAGATTAAAGAGACTACGACTAGAAGATTAATATCAAACCTTTTTAATGTGAAGTCCATGGTCTTGTCTCGGAAGAAGAGTTACGCTATTATAAGATGACGCGCTGCATGCGTTAACAATAAGTTTGCTTTAATCATCTGTCTTCAATCGCAAACAGTACAGGTCAAATTTGAAAAGTTGCCCCTGTAGTTGCTATCTGTAATAGCCAAAATTTTCAGTAACGTAGTTTCATCTGCTTAGCTTTGTTAAGTGCGTTAAAAGACATTCTTGAACAGTTAGACTTGATGTAAAAAAATAATTGTTTAAGAATAGACAGGTCAAGGGCTTGGAGGGAATTGTATATTATCAAGAATTCCCGAAGATTCACTGATTCCATTCTTTTGCATGCTCTATCAGAGCAAGTTTATGAAGATGAGCACACTAGATGGGAGTTCCCTACACTCTACAATTAGAATCAATTAGAATGCACAATTACCATTATAAGGCACGACTGCAGGAAATAATGGTAGTTGTATTCAGTGTTGCCAAGTCAACAAAAATGTTTTGTTGTCTAGAACTACCATCATTCCCTGCAGGCGTATCTGATAAAGGGTAATGCACACTTGGTACACACTATCTGAAGAAGTGGTTAGAAAAATTCCTTACGATAGTTCAGGCTAGCAAAAAGCGGGTTAATAAATTTATCCTTAATTCATGAGTTATAAATAACACTGTTTGTGGCTATTATTTTATGTTTTATGTCAATAAATACTCTGCGGCAGCGGTAAGCAAGCGGATAAGCCTATTGTGGATTTCATGTTTCTTTTGCATTGTAAATACAGTGAAAACTCAAATACTGATTATTACAATTTTCGCCCGGTTATTTATTTATTCTCGAAACCTCTTGTTGGACTGTTTAAAATCACTTTTTTAGAAGACTCAGTAAGGGGATATTCTTTTCTCCGCAATCAACTAAATGCAAATGTCCGTAAAATTTCAATTGCTATTATTGATTTTTTCCTTTCGTTTTTTTTCGAGCCTTTTCTTGTTTGCACAGTCTACACTACTTCACTGAACTCCAATTTTCTAAGTGGTGCGAAGGGAATGTATAAATAGTATACTGTATGTGTGAATTTAAATATACATATAATGAGTATGCATATACGAAATGAATGCTAATTCTGACTTAAAGACGAAATTGCTTTAACAGGTGGATTTTGAACCGAGATGGTTTATTGAAGTTACAGTATTGGCAAAGCGTTCCGAGAACGAAATCGTCTTATTTTAATTTTTTTTTTACTTCTTTTCCAAAAATTATGCAGTATTTAGTATTCTTTTTATTTTGAGGAGAATTCTATCCACAGAATTCTCAATTTTTCAGGGCGTACTGGAAACAGATAATTAGTCAATCCACCAGTTGAACCCTTAACTTTAAGAACTTCATTAGCATGCACGAGCATCTCCGGTCATCATGTAGTGCGGCAAATAACATTGCGTTCTCAGCCAATTGCCCATGCGAGGCATGGTGGATGTGCAAATACCATGTAGAGCGGTAAATAGCATTGCTCTTTCAGTCAAATGCCCATGCTGAGGCATGCTAATGTACAAAAACCATACTAAAGATAATTTTGTATCCGATAGTATAATGTAGGGATACCCAATAAGTCTGTGATAATTCAGAATTTGAATTTTACAATATTTAAACAAAAGATAAAGATTACGCACGGACTTTGTTCAACTGGTTTTGTTTTTGGTAAAGGAGACTAAGCCTTGTGAACGAAAGGAATAATCTTCGTCGAAACGAAACCTAAACTGCTGGACATTAATAAAAGCTATTCTCATTGGTGCGTGACACAATTTAAAGTTAAGCAATATATAAAAACAAAGTGTGGTTAATTACTTCATAATAATAACCAATGAAGCAACTTCCTCATAAAAGAAATGCTAGTGACGAAGTTGAAAAGACGTGCTATTGGCTAACAAATGCCCGCTATGAAAATTAATTACATCATATAGAAGATAAGGCCTGCTTGACTCGAGTTGTTGCACGGAAGTTCGATCGCATCACGAACTAATTTTTTGTAGCCACTTTGAAGGACATGGCTTCCTCAATTCATTTATGTGCGCTATTTCTGCTGTTTCGTCTAAATCCTGTTTCATCCTGTTTGCATTTGGATGGTAAGTTTCCTATACTATTTTGATGTTTTCTTCTTTTATCGCTGCAGCGAATTAAATTCCTATTCATAAAATAAACTTAGAGGTGTTAATTTAGCTTGAACAGCTCCTATTTATTTGGAACGGCGCCGCAGTTTGTGGGCTACCTTTTATCACGCAATTAAACAGGCACTTCCTTGAATATTATTTTTTGTTTTTGCTAAAAGGCTTTAAAAATGTTGATACGATTGCCTTCTGGCGTAACTTATCATCAAGTTTTGTTATTTTCAATCACTCTTTAGTTCGCTTCTTTGTTTTCAATTACCGCGTTGCAGAAAGGTGTTTACTGAGATAGCTCGATGAATACTGCAGTAAATTGTAATGTCATGAGACGTACTTCTAGTAATTTTCGCCTTGCTCTCTTGCGTATTCTGTACAGATCGAGTGAATGACTAATACTGCTTATACAACGCCTCGCTTACACAAAAAAATATGCATTTCCTGTCGAGTTTATACCTGATGAATTAGATGTTCCATAACAGGTGAATTGTCTAATGTCAACGGACTGGCGGACATAGCCTTAATTAAAAGATATATTGGCGAACTGTAGCTTATTTATTATTACTGAATGCACAATATATTGATATAATTTTTATCCTATTCATTAACACTTCTCTAAACGGCAAAAAAGGTTTAACAACTTCCTAATCCTTTAGCATGCCGATTTTTCATGTAAATAAGGAGAAAATAAAAAAGTTTATGTTAATCTCGTTGCCTCCACTGCAAAATAAACAAAGTGGAATATTGACCGCAAGCTTAAGATATTTGCACTACATCACTGTGAGTGTTTAGATCAATAGAACGAACATGACCACAGTGGTGTTCCGATTTTCGAGTTCTAATTCCATTTTTACTTTTTTTGTAGATCAATGTCGTGAATTGGAGTTTCCGTCCTCGTTATTTTTCGAAGGAGAACGTCTAATAAACCACGTGATAGCATCGGGCGGTGTTATGAACAAGGATATCTGTGAATTTCAATGTTACATGGAACATAATTGTGTCAGCATCAATTTTGAAGTTAGACCAAGCACATCAGGAACACACAACTGTGACTTAAATAATGCAATTCATAAAGAGTACGAGAAGGACCTGGTGCAAGCAGCAAATTATGTATACCATGGAACAAATGTAAGTTGTAAGACAAGTTCCATTTCAGCCACATGTATTTATTTTGTTAATGACTATCATCTATTTAGAATGAAAATATCTATCACTACTTACAGAAAGCTACAGCTACTATTTGTATTTGAATACAGGATTAAACAAAGATTAAACAAAGAGACCCAGCCAACAAAATCGAATGATCACTTTGCTCAGGTTTTAGTCAAGGCGACCTTCAATTGTGTGAAGTTCTTTCCACAGAAAGACTAGGAAAGCAAAAAAATTTCCATTTATTTACAACGGCTTTGCGCTGTGTGTATTTTTGACAACTCATCCAAGTCCGCAAGCATTCGGGTTGCTTGTATTTGTTTCCGACACAGGCTAAAACTATTTCTTAACCCTCGGACGTACAAGCAAACTCATACCCCCATCATCGTACAAGGGGGGGGGGGGAGTGGATGGAACCCCTCCCCGGAGTTTTCGTTATATTAAGGCGTAGCGAAATTATCTTGCTCTGACAAGAAAGCCCTTAGCTTACTCTACAAGATGACATAATTTTAATTGGCTGTGATCCGCCATCTTGGATTTCAACATTTTCTTAGAAAGTCGCCAAATAACGGAAATTGATGCAAAATCAAGCTAGAATGCTTATGGAGTGTAAAAATGAACAAATCTTGCACTTCTGTTTTTAAAAACTGGAAAAAATAAAGAAAAATGTTAAAAATGACGATTTTTGGCAAGACCTGCTTGTATTTATGAAGTTGCCATGGCAACGTCATTTACCATGGGCACATGGTTCACATATCAAAATTTCCCCAAAGGATGAACGAAAAGCTACCGAAAGTTTCAGCATTGTAGAGTAAATGCTTTTTTCAAAATTTAGAAAAAACCTTACGGGGGGGGGGGGGTGGCATCCACCACCCCCCCCCCCCCTTGTACGTCCGAGGGTTAAACTATTTCCTACTTTTAATCGAGGCAGGCAGCAGAAAAAGCCTCATACTTTATCTGGTTGAAACCTGACGACAAATTGTGGCTAGGCTAGCTTTTTTTGTAACTCATGATGTCCCAGCCAGCACCAGCTCTTGTGGGAGGGGCCCCGCCACGGCAGAAGGCGGCAGTCGAGGAGAATGGGCCGAAACTGTCTGCCATGGTTCCTCCTGACGACTTCCGAGCTGTATCCAGCATTGGAGCTGCTGGCTGGAAAGCACCGGAGTGTTTACTACTTCTACTCAACGTGCGTTGTTATAATTTTTCTTTGACAATCCTTATGGCGGTCATAGTGGCATTAGATAATAGTATTAGTTCCTATATATAACCATATAACCGAAACAACGAGATATTATGCTCTTGAAGGTTTTTTACTGTTTTCTTGTTTTTAAGAACGCTTGTGGCAAGGCTCCCTGCAAGAACAACGCCATATGTCAATCCGGCTTTACAAGTAAAGGATATCGCTGTTTATGTACCTCTGGATTCACTGGTGAAGACTGTGAACATGGTAAAGAATAGTTCTTTTTTTAACTCCCTCATTTGATCTTAGTGATTATAAAAACTAGAGTGGTATATTGCAATTCCTGAGTTTTGATTGCTAACAGGCAATGGTATATGAGCCTATATACCATTGACCACAAACATGGTAGCCGATAGCTAGGCGTCAACGAAAACAGCTAAGAACCTCAAATATTGCAATTCTTTGGGCGTTTTTAATAAAACAATTATTCCACGCGTGCTTGTTGGATATGAAATCGTTATAGCCAACTCGGCGCTACAATCAAGTCATATTCAATGCGCGCTCGTGAAATCATTGTTAAATACCACTTTTAGATTATTAGATTAATTACATTAATTATTTTTTCCAGCTAGGGAATTATGTGAGTGAGATAGTAATTTGTTATATGGCTACAATAGTACGCGCGCTCTGATTGGCTGCTGAGCGGGCATTATTTTCTTGTAATGACCGGGCATTATGAAAATTTTTCTCGGCTCGACGATTTTTTGAGTTGTGAGTAAAAGCTACTAGCGAGGGGGCAAAAAAAAAGCCGACAAAATATAACTATCTTTTCAATAACTTAAAGAAAAATATAAGCATACCGATACTTCTTTAGTATGAGCGACGAAGAGAGCCACAGAGAGCGAGAGCGAGTTTTACCTCCAGTGTTTTTTCCCTTGATTATAATATTACTCTTCTTTTGAATAGAGCTTAAAGGCCATTTAATAAATAACTTATTAACCTCGTCGTTTCGGTCATTACAGGAGAATCTCAGACCTCGACCTTGATGTATTGACCTCGCTATCGCTCGGTCAATACATCAAATCCTCGGTCTGAGATTCCCCTGTAATGACCTTACCCTCGGTTAATAAGTAGTATTTATTACGGTTGTGTTAATAGTTAGCGCACGGACTTGGAGACCTTGCGAGAGCTGCTACCAGACCCGTTTTTATCCGCGTAATTAATGCTGTATTGATAATAAATTATTTTCAACATGGGAAAATTTTTGAAATCAAGAAAAAACAAACCTGACTATGCTTTCAGTATTTGGTCGTAAAGGAGCATATATTTTTTTAGCAAATTCTACCAATTCAGCAAATTAAGCAACAATTTAGCAACCTGAAAAAAAGGGGTTACCCTTTATTTGCTTCCTGTCGGGAAGCAAATACCTTAGCACCGGCCGTGATAAGGTATCTTATGTTCAGGTGGCTCTACGCTTTCTTTACTTTTACTGTGTTTTTGTTAATGCAGTTTTGTTTTTCATTTTCTTCTCAGTTATCAATGACTGTTCTCACGTTAAACAAACAACTGGAGTGCACACGATTTGGGATCACAGTCTGCAGCCGTTTCCTGTCTACTGTGATCAGTCAAACGACGGAGGAGGTATGTCTTTATGTTATTGCCGAATTTTATCTACGGAAAGTTGAAAAACCCCATCTTCGATATCTCCTGTATTTCCTTTTCCTTTATATTAACTAATAAACACTTGAGTACAAAGACCCTTTCCGTTAGTGCCACACAAAGCTAGAGTCCTTATCCCGGCAGCTTCAGAGCGTGTGCAACACGGACAACTGAAAACCTTTCAATTTCGCACTGCTATCGTATGATGATCAACATTTTCTCATAAAAAATTGTTCATTTTGTTGTTTTCGTGATATCAAGGTTGGACGATGATATTTAAAGTAGTTGGAGGAGTTGTTCCAGATACCATTAACCAATTGTGGTCTTCATCTAACACACTTGCTGAAAATGTCGATGCTGCATTAGACCCAACTTCTATCCACAAAGCACACTACAAAAACCGCATTGTACAAAACTGGCAAGAGTTTAACCCTCGAGAAGTAAGTTATAACAAAGCAGAAGGTACCGTTATAATTACTTAATATTATTTTAAAGAGCAAATATAAAATAACATATGCAAAACAGTTACAATGATAATGACGTCATCTGACGTTGCAAATTTCAAAGATCTGCCATACACTTATTGGATTCGCCAACGATATTATGCCCTGATTTCATTTCGTGATCGATGCTACAAGTGTAAAGATATTTCAGGCAATATGTCACTCAAAATACAAACTACATTTCGTAAGAGCAGTAATAAATAAAGTGTCTTTATTTCAGTTGATAAAATACAATGGTAAAACTATTTAAAAAAAAGAGCTAAATACAGGAATAAGAATAAAAATTAAAAATTAGTTGCAATATTATGACAATTATATTAAAAACTATATAAAAACTAATGCAGCGTATGTTGCGAAACGCGTCACCTCCTTCTATTCTACGCACAGGTCTTACTATGTTAGAATACCCGTCATGCTGTCCTGGGCTTCATGCTGTTATGTTGACCAGTGTTTTACTTTCTGATTGTAGGCCAGAGTTGTGGTGTACACAAGTGGAAGAGAAGTCGCTTCTCTTAAGTTTAATGCTGCCGGGACAGACAACCTGAACTGGTTTTCACAAAACAATGTTATTCAATCACCCTGGATGGATCTCAAAACCGCAACAGGCTTGGTGGCTTTTAGCATCCATGGTGTTGCCCGTACCTTTGAGATAAGCCACAGTTATGGTGGTTGTGGAAATGACGTTGGTTGGTTGTTAATTACCCAATCCCACTGCCAATGGGAAACTCGTCACCCTGTACCGAGCATTTTATACAGCAAAATAAGCACTTTTGTCAACTGGAACAGTCATGGTACGAGAAACGTTTTAACGCAATAAATACAAATTTTACCCTATTGTTACTATCCCCTATTGAGATAGTTCTTGTTTTGAAATGATTTAGGTTATGCTGAGATCTACCCAACTATGAGATCTACTCAGAGAGAAACTTTGTAGCGTGACCGCTGACATGTAGCTTTTTGACTGCCTTTTGATGAAACATCATTTTGCTAAACCAAAACTGTGCAAACTGAACGAATTGTTCAAATAGTGCATCATGATGAAGTTTTATCTCCGAATTTGGTGGAAAAATAGGTGAAAAACTTAAATGAGGCCGAAACCAAAATTCGAAACTCACTATATTTGCTGTTTATGAATAACTTTCCTTGCCTTCCCAAATATTCTATAATCTTATTTTGTCTTATTTGTTTTATAGATGATGTTGGAGTTGCAGAAGTTATGGTAGTGTACATTCGCTGAGGAAAGTTCTCAAGACTGGTTAATACGTGTGACGCAAGTTGTTAACATTTTCCACATGCATAATAACAAAAGAGTAAATTCCGGCAGAGTACTTTTAAATCCTGATAAACACTATCTTTGTGCTTATGCTTGGGTTGTAAATGGAATTAAGGCTTAAAGACCAAGGCAAGACGTGAAAAAACACGTGTACTTGTGTAATGCCGGTTAACATTGGCGATGCAACGATGCAAACCAAAACCAAACAAACAAGAAAATGATTTTTTTCCCTTCCGTTTATGCTTTGTTACACGGACGTTTCTTTTGCGTATGCTTGCACTTATTTTGAAATTTTGATCCTCAAGCCTGCGCTCGCCTACTCCTACGTAATCAGCAGTCCCCTGCGGAACAAAGGAGTGGCTTAGAGCAAGTCCAGCCTAACGAGCTTGTAAACCAGGCTTAATTTGTTACGTAAAAAACGCTCGACCGTTTGTACGGCAAGGTGGGCATGAGTTTGCTTGTAGGTCCGAGTTTATTCACTACAACCCAAAGCAGGGCTAAGGTAAAAAAATAGTGAATCAAATATTGTAATTTATTATGCCATGGTTAAAAACCTAAGGTGGGATAGATATCGTTTGAAACCTGTTCGTTATTTACTAAAACTGTCCGAATAACATCATTAGCTTCAATATCATTAGTTCCGCCACCACTTGGCACAAAAGTGTGTTTTATTGGTCATCAAACTTGAGATGATTCGACAGCAAACGCTCATTTATTTTTCACCAAGCTTTGTAAAAGAAAGTACCGAACATGCCTACATTTCGGGTAAGAAACAAAAAGAAAGAAGATAGTAAGACATGTTCTTAAAAAAAATATACGTTAGTGGGCTGTACATTGTAAAAGGGAGGAAACTTTGGTGGGGAATTAGCTCTGCTCCAGTCCTTCACAGATTGACACAAGGATCACATCACTTGCGGATCTGTTTATAACTGTTTTAATCACTCAATCGACTTCACACTACTTCACAGCAATAACACTACTAACAACTATGTTTAGCAACTGGCAACCTTGAACTCTGCTCTTAAACAAGCTCGCGCGACTTTTATAATGACCAGACTTTAACTGCCAAACTGCTGTCAAACTGTCAAAATTTAGACGTTTATGCTTACGTAAGGACTAGCGTAGCTTTTGTAAAATTATAATGCGACTGCGCACATTAGTGTTTCCGAATGTCTTGAACTGAACTTGCCAATTTTAACTGTCGTTCAAACGACATCTGGTCAAAACAAAACAGCGTGAGCAATACAAAAATTGCAGAGTTCATTCGTACAGAATAAAATCAAACGTAAGTTACAAGAATGAACAGTAAAAACTAAAACTAGCTATCGTTATGCAATATGTTTAAACAACAACTCTTCGACGGAACTGTAAGAGAAGGGCGTATAACTCAAATTACTCTAGGAACGCCCATTTCTATATATTACTTTTAAGTTGTTAACACAAGTAACCTACAATATTACGATGTGTGAATTTAGTTATGGTTAGTTAGTTTATACCTTTTTGCTAGCCTATGTAAATATTTTATTTGAATTAAAGAATAGAGGTCCCCCAACTAGTTTGGCTTATAAGTTATTTTGGGTGACCAGTTACAACTGCTTGTATTTTAAATTTATGTTTGTAACTCTTTTTTGTAATCTTACAGTACAAATAATTGTTGTTGTTGTACAAACAAACGCTATCAGTCTCTGTAAAACTCGAATTCTAAAGGATTTCTAAGTACTTAGTTCCTTTAATTAAAATGTAACAATAACTACGTAATGATGGAATGTCCAATTCTCAGTACTTAATTTCTAAACACACAAGTTTACGAACTTAACAGCTTATTCTATCATTAGCCAATTTAAGATATATACAATGTCTTCGCTTATTCCCGCTTTAGTTTCGAGCGTTTTTCATCTGAAATTTTCCCAAAAGATTTTTCTCTCAAAATTCCAAATTTGGTTGTTTTACAACATACCGCTGGAAACACCGTGTTTCTTGTTTTCCAAGCCAAATTAAAGTGACTTCATCGCGCCATGTTGGTGGTCATTAACAGAAAATTTCTAATAACCTTCTTTTGTTTGTTCCAACAAAATGGCTGCCAATCAATTGTCAGGTCAATTTCTCGAGATTGAGAGCAAACCATCAATACCGAAAGGAGGTAGATGCCATTATTTACATTTATTACATCTATCGTTACATATCTTTAAGTACATATCGAGAAAATTTTTCAGTGAAATTACTGATAAGGAGTGTGGAGCTTCACCAATGAAACCCCCTCTTCTTCGGTAGTGGGGTATGGCTTTGCTGGAAAGTGATGTTTTAATAGTCATGTCATTGTATACTAGCATACGTATATTACAACAACACTTCTTTGTTGAATGCCTATAGTATACTTATGAAAGCTGTTTTTTTTAATTTTAAATAAGCAATTATCTTACTTAGTTGCCATTTACCTTTATTTCTCTTTGAAGCATCTGCTACATTTAGGATGTTGCCCGAGGCAGAAAAGTTTTCGCAAAAGGGAACAATTGGCCGAGATGCGAAGCTTCGAGGGCAACTGTGAAATTTTGAGGACAAACTTTAAGCCAAGGGCATTGTCCTCCAATATACCAGCGAGTCAGAAAGAGGTTTATTTATTAAATATTTCTGTGATTAATTTCAACAATGCGCTTTATCATATTCTTCACTTTCTTCCTTTAGGCCAGAAAAGTTTTGATGAATCATTGGTAAACGCTGAAAAGAGGACCTCGATCAATTACAGGTGTTTTGCTCTGTTTAAGCTGCGATTTTGCACCAAAAACGGATTGTGTTTTTCTCGATAAGCTCTGTCTGGATGTAATCGATACGCAAAATGAATAGTTCTATGAAAAGGTCAAACCAAGCTTTATCAGTTGATTTTAACCAAAGTCTGCTGACGTCCCAATTGATGATGACGTCGCAGGCGGTGTATTGACTGCTTTTCCAAATGTCGTTAAAAGTCGACTTTACTTCTTAAAGGGGTTAACAAAAGTACCCAAGATTGCTTTTCACCCCAGTTTTTCTCTTGTTTCACAATGCTTTTGCTCCATATATCGGATTTCTACGGAAAGAATCTTTCCATTGACGCCCCTTGAAATTAGAAGAATCAAAACAATGCTTTTACTTTAAGTAAACGTAATAGCATGCATTTGATGCATTGTAAGAGAAATTAAAATGAACAAGTTACAAAGCACAAACTAAATAGCAACAATAAAGCTAATCCTGGCAGTATGCCTGAAGATCATTCACTTGAACCTATATATATGTTTAAGCTATCGAAACATTTTCCTTACTTTCCACTAATTTACCCACCTAGGGAACATGACAGGAAACAATATTTCTGAAACATTGTTTCTAAGTTTAGCCAGGCCTTAATGCTGCTCTTGTGCGCCTAGCGTTTTATTCTAAATTCGTGTTTCAAAGTACACAGTGTCCACTGATGGGTCTTCTTGGTGCTTTTATCGGACAAACACGGCTAGCACGTCAGCGATCCCGACATTCCCTGTGAGATCAATACACGAAACAACAATAAATACAAGTCTGAAATTTGCTTTACTTTAAGGTTGTATTTAATATTGACTGAGATGAATTTTTCATGGATTATTTAGTTAGTATAACTTTACATATATAATCGGCGTTAGTCCTTTTGGGTAAAAATGCCTTGCTTGACTCACCATCACAGAAAAAATTGAGTTTTGTATTTTTACAGTTTTAAAAACTGGAATCAAGGCAGTAATAAGGGAGACCAACACAGGGAGACCACGTTGTGCCCATTGGTTGTGTATACGCTTTGCTTGTTTAAAGTTGGTCTTTTGTAAAAAACAACCTTCACAGGTAAACTTAAGTGTTTGAAGTGTTTCAACAAATATTACCAGAATGGTTTAAAAGTGAAAAATTTACAACACCCTCTTGCTTCCCTGAGAAAGACAACCTTATTGAAAGAAAAAAGTGTAATTTTCCTGTTTATGACATAGCTTGTACCTCCCCTTGTATAGAATGAACGAGTAAAGCCCTTGTTGCTCTGATAATAAAAACGTTTACTGAGAGGTGGCAGCGTTGCCGAGTGGTTTGTAGTGCTGGTGTTGTAATCCGGAAATCACGGGCTCAAACCCTCCACCCTGCCACTAGGTGGATTTGTTCTCGGCCGTCCCGATTTCAAATCCGGGGGGGATACTCCTATATAAAAGATGCAGGGATGCTCCTCGGAAAATTTTGAAAATAACCCTTAAAAAGAAGCCAATCTGTTGGTGACGCAAGCTTTTCTTGAACCCTGAAAGTCACCAAAAAACTAAGAATAGAATTTATATTTATATATTTATTCCTGTGTAGCCCTAAACGAAACTATTATGGCTAAAAATATTGGAGTTTTGCCTGGAACATCCTAAGCGAGACAAAAAATCCGAAATTTACACCCTTACGAAACGATCAAGCATCCCTGCCTCTCTTTATGCGAATCCCCCCACCACAGGGGTTTAAGTCCTCATTCAAACTTTCTATACAATCAACTGGTCTGTCATGCCTCTTGCTAGTTGGGATATTAACTGCGTTATGATCATTTAAAATATTTATTTTCTCTGTTTTAGTGGCTCATATCTCGAAGAGATATGAAGCTAAGTGATGACTACCTACCATTTACTATATTAGAGCAGTTTTCAATTGAGTGTCGTAAAACCAAAACCAAGGTAATCACTTTGTCCAATCACAAAGGACACAGACAATCCAGCGAACCAATGAAAACTTGAAGCAAATACACGTAACCGGCATTAAGAACGGGAGAACGTGCACGAGCGAATCACAATTGGTTTTGGTTTTACTTCTGATTGGGTGAGAAAGTGGCGCGAATTTTTTGAGCCAATCACTAAGCGTAGCAATGCAAAACCAAAGCAAACGCAAATTACTTACGACACTCAAGTGAAAACACCTCTACCATTACTTACCGTAATCATTCCAAACTACAGAATTCCCCAGTTTACTGTATTGGATACTTTGCACAGGAACGCGAGTTTCCCAATCGCAATCATTTACACTCGTGATCACCAACCAACCAGAATCAGTATTACAGTGACTGTAAGGCCTGCTGATCTCAATATAGCGACCATATGACCCGGTCAAATCAAAATGTTGCAAGTTTGCAGCCGTTTTGAGGTCACTCCATGGGGACGAAATGAGGTTTTCCTGCGAGAACCAGTTCAAGTTGTTTGTGCCACCGGCATTGAACTTGAGGGAGACCACTTCATTTCCATTCTCATACAGCACCACACGGGCCTTAAATCACAACAACAAAAACATAACATGCATAGTACGTCAAAGATTCCTATTATTCGGAACTGGCCGGGTGGTATTGTGGTTTTAAATGTGGAATGGGCCTAGCTTTTCCGGGAGATTTTTCTACAAATCCACCACAACAGTGTATAATATTTATGCATTGACTGATTTGACAGGACCAATTGGACTAACAACGGAATTCTGTTCTCGAATATTAATATCGGTCTGAATGGCCAGTTTTAACTAATAAAGGGCGTCTTTAGAGTAACTGTAAATGTATATTTAATAAAACACTATGGGTGTACCAGAAAAATAATATCAGACATCATTATCATCATCATCATCAGACCAAACAATGACAGAAGCTTTACTGGAGAGAGATTTAACAAGTCAATGATTATAATTATTTTTTGTGGGGAGGGGAGGGCAGGGTAAGAGGGGGTAGCTTGTTTCGATCACTGAGCCTTACGATGATGGTGCGTTTTAAAATTAAGCCATTGAAGCCCAAAATAAAGCCAAAATTGTATTACCGTGACTGAGAGAAAATATTATACACCCAACTGAAGAAACGTTGATCATGTGAAAAGCATAAACCGTCAACGATATGACCGAAAGGGTATCCTGGGTAGACTGGGTTTTTGTATTCCTCGAGGCCCAAGAAACGTTGATCATGTGAAAAGCATAAACCGTCAACGATATGACCGAAAGGGTATTCTGGGTAGACTGGGTTTTTGTATTCCTCGAAGCCCAAAATAAAGCCAAAATTGTATTACCGTGACTGAGAGAAAATATTATACACCTAACTGAAGAAACGTTGATCATGTGAAAAGCATAAACCGTCAACGATATGACCGAAAGGGTATCCTGGGTAGACTGGGTTTTGTATTCCTCGAAGCCCAAAATAAAGCCAAAATTGTATTACCGTGACTGAGAGAAAATATTATACACATAACTGAAGAAACGTTGATCATGTGAAAAGCATAAACCGTCAACGATATGACCGAAAGGGTATTCTGGGTAGACTGGGTTTTTGTATTCCTCGAAGCCCAAAATAAAGCCAAAATTGTATTACCGTGACTGAGAGAAAATATTATACACATAACTGAAGAAACGTTGATCATGTGAAAAGCATAAACCGTCAACGATATGACCGAAAGGGTATTCTGGGTAGACTGGGTTTTTGTATTCCTCGAAGCCCAAAATAAAGCCAAAATTGTATTACCGTGACTGAGAGAAAATATTATACACATAACTGAGGAAACGTTGATCATGTGAAAAGCATAAACCGTCAACGATATGACCGAAAGGGTATTCTGGGTAGACTGGGTTTTTGTATTCCTCGAAGCCCAAAATAAAGCCAAAATTGTATTACCGTGACTGAGAGAAAATATTATACACATAACTGAGGAAACGTTGATCATGTGAAAAGCATAAACCGTCAACGATATGACCGAAAGGGTATTCTGGGTAGACTGGGTTTTTGTATTCCTTTTTTTCACAATGAAGACTTGTTTCTTTAGTCGAGAGCCCTAAGGGCATGATTTATGCAACCTGTCTTATTATCATGTTCGTTTTGTCACAGAAGACGATTATTTTTTTCCGATTTCTCAGTAAACAGGTGGCATTGTTCATGGTTTACGCTTTTCATGGTCAGCGATTCTTCAGTTAGGTGTATATAATTGCTTTATACGCCATAGATGTTTTATCATTATTGTTTAAATGCTATTGAGGTATTCAATGAAAGTCCAGATAAAATGTTTCGACGTAAAACGAACGATGATAAGTAAGCCACACAAACTGGCAGAAACAAACACCCAAAAGATTATCAGAAATAGGAACATATACTAAATTGGCTGAATTCCGTTTCATATATTTACCTCTTGAGGATTAAAAGTTGTCCAGTCTTGAACAATGCGGTTCTTGTAATGCCCCAGATGCGAAGCAGTCGTGTCAAGGGCAGCTCTAACATTCTCTGAAAACACCGAGGATGAATGCCACAACTCGCCCACTTTTGGTGAAGAAACGCCACCAACAACTTTGAATACCATCATCCAACCTTGGTATTAGAAACAAAAGTTGTTTTAGTGAAGAAATTATTCAACATGACACGAGCGTGGGACAAAGAAAAAATCTGAGTCCCCGACGGGAATCGAACCCATGGCCTGGCCAACGGAGCTACGAGAGACTCGTTGTGAGCTGGGCCATTTACTAGGTTGATATGTGACACGCGTCCTGCATACTGCTAGGATCAGCAATGTCGAAATCATCAAATGTGTTGTAAATAATAAAGATGGTAAATTTCAAGCTCGGTGATAAATAGTGAAGAAATTATTCAACATGACACGAGCGTGGGACAAAGAAAAAATCTGAGTCCCCGACGGGGACTCAGATGTGTTTTTACACATTATTTGAGTAATTCTAATGAGGAATGGGAAAGCCAATTTTAGGAGGTGCAGTTGCGAATTATCGTTGGTAGCTGCCTTTGGAAAATACGTCATACTCCTACTTCCACCCACCTCTCCCCTCTTAGTTACCCATCTGCGCAGATGTGGCCATGGCTTTTTAATTATTAAGCTTTTAAAAGGAAATAACATCATACCACACACACATTCACAGCGAAATTATTAACATATTGCTAACCCGAGGTGGCCTCCCCCATAAGCCTTGTGGTTACTTGGAGGTCTCCTGACCCTATCTATTTAAGTTATTTTGTATATATTAATTTCTAAAGTGGCAAATAAAATGATGACGATGTTGATGATGATGATGAAGCAAGTGAAATCGTGCTACGTAGTCTGTCTAAAGATTCAAATTAAACAAACGTGGGAAGTGCATGCTAATATGATATCCTTTGCTTATCGCCAACATAAATTTCATCTGATGAAGTGTACGATAAAAACACACACACATATATATACACACACATGCAAAAAGAAAAATAATTAAACAAGAAATGACATTAGCAACCTCCATCGTCGTGTGTCTGATCACAGTAAACAGGAAAGAGCTCCGGGCCGTGATTAAAAATCTCAACTTTTCCAGTTGTTGGAAAGGCGTCCAAGCAATTGTTGATAACTGAAATAAAGATTTTAAAACAATAATAATTTTCTTGCAAACCAACTCTCTATGATCTTGCCCTTAAGTGTCTGCAAAACGTGGTAACCAACAAAACATACAAGTATAAGACCTTTATAATTTTTGTTAGAAGGGGAAGACCTTTCACACCTAATAGATACTGAGTGTAAATGTGACATAGGATGCTAGGCCACTATAAATTTACATTTTTTTAATTTTAAATTACATTGTAAATTTAAACGGAAAATATAGACGGCAAACTTCCTTATGCGCCTACTGGCGCGACGAGACATGATGATGATGATGATGATGATGATGATGATGATGATGATGATGATGATGATGATGATGATGAAACTGATCCTGACGGCTAAAGCGGTCAATCAATCAATCGATCAATCAATCAATTTATTAAAGTCACGGCGCTGGATGATGTTGCCCTCTCTATCCGAGCCAGAGGCTTATGTAAAAAGCGCATGACAATAATTAAAATACATTATAAAAACAATGGGAACTAGTAAAAGTAAAAAATAATAAAAATAATAAAAAATAAAATAAACAAAATGGATAAAAAACTAAAATATATCGATAAGGTTTTTAGAGCGGCAAGACATGTTGTCAGTGATTTTGCGTACTTCGCTCTAAAAACCTTATCTATTTAATCGATTGTAAAAAATACGTCAATGCATTGGAGAGACCAAACGTCAACTCAACGAACGCTTCGGACAACGCCTCAGATCTATCCTTAACCACCATGAACTTGACGACCCTTCTCCAGTATCCATTCATTTCAACAAACCTGGCCATTCAATTAACGACGTTCACCTCATCCCGCTTGAAATTATTCATAGCAAACGTGACTCAGTTAGGAAGGCTCGTGAAGCCCATTTAATTAGTACCAAAGCGAAAACATTTAATCCCCTTGACATAAACAGACGTCACGAAACACGTCACTGACACTTGTTAATTAGTTCTTAGAACCAATCATTGTTCAGTATTTTATTTTAATTTTTCTTATTTGTAACGATATTTTTTCCTTTTCTCACATTTTTTATCCGCCCAGCCCCTGAGGAAGGTTTGTATCGCAAACCGAAATATAGGGCAATGCAATACGTCTTAGTTTTTTTTAATCAACTTTGTTTATTTTTGACCGCTTTAGCCGTGAGGATCAGTTTGCAGTCTATATTTTCCGTTTTAACTAAGTTACTGATCCAGATCTTCAATAAATCCGGCACCACTCGTCGTTTATTCATTTATTTATCTATGTAGAAAGCTTTTCTCCTAGAATCAAAATGTAAATATTTTTAACTTTATGTAGCTTAGATATATTTCTTAACAAGTGTCTCTAATTAGTATTTATAAACTAAATACTATTGACACTTAAATTGAGTCCTTCATTCATTCATTCATTCATTCATTCATTCATTACGATGTGACGATTTGCAGAAAAACGATAACTAACAAAACATACAAGTATAACGAGAATGGCACTCTATAAATTACGATGTAACGATGCTTTACTATTGACAGATGAAATCTCAGTGAAAGGACTCCTAAAAAGAATGGCTCTTTGTTGGTTATCGTGAGCAATTAAAAGAACGTGATAAAATATTGATTTAATAGTACTTTTCGTTTCCATTACCTTTTTCGCAGTTTTCTCCCGCAAAACCAGGTTTACATTCACATAGATATCCCTTGGAAGTAAATCCATTCAGGCATGTTCCATTGTGCGTGCAGAGGTTAGTGAGGCAAGCGTTCTGATGAAATAAACAAGTAGTAAAGCTTGCACAGATCTTTAAATTATTATTATATTTGTGGTTAAAAGAACACCGACTCCGCGATTGAGTCTCATACCTGTGTAGCTCTGTAGATAAATCCCTCCTTTGGTTTAAGATTTTCAGAATGCGTGTTGTGATCAGAATCACTCAGCTGGCAAAGCATTCTGGCATTTGTTGGAGGACCAATGTTAAATGAGACACACTGGCTTTCCATTGTACACAGGTGCTTACATGATGCGTGTATTCCTATGGAAAGGTTTTTTATCACATGACCAACAAGGGCATGACCTTCCAACGGTGTTGTAAACTTTAGCGATCGACAGAGATCTGAAAAAAGTTTACAATAATGATAAAAAAAATATTAAACAAAAACCAAAACTTTATTAAGAAGAAAAACAGTTTTTTTTAAAAAAAAAAAAAAAAAAACAACCTTTGAAAACATAACTTCCAAAAAATGTCAAGTCACCTGGCCAAACGCCGGGCTCGAATGAACTGTTTAAGTCAAAAAAACGCCGGGTCCACCAGGCAAAGTTTGAAATAAATGCCTGTGGCGTTTAATCGAGAACATACGGTATGTCATTTGGGATTGTAATTTAAAACATGTATATTTTACGTAATTATAATTGTTCAGCCGAAATGCTTCCAACTAATTAATGAACTGCATGTTTATCTTAACAGCATGGGAGAGCTTGCTCCTGACAAATGAAGAGATGATTAAGGGTTGTTTCTCACCGGAGGTCTTCCAAATTAAAATAAATATTATTTGGATATTTTTCATGCAAATTAGTGAGAATGCTGTCCTATTACATATGCAAGTACGAGGTAAAAATCGACAATTCGGGGCAAGGAAAACAACGCTAAATCTCATATCCCCAAGTTGAATTGTAGGAAAACTTTAGCGAAAAGTGTGTGTACTTCAATCTGCGAAAAGGCAATTTCAATAACAATTTCAAATTCAAAATTAAAAACAGCATCTATTTTAAAATGTTGTCGATGACAGAAATTGAAAGTAGTATTGTGGAAGAGTCCACATTTTTAGAATTTCTTTTTGACAAAAGAGTTTCATGCGATGTAGAAAATAGACGAAACAGTATTCAACTGCCATAGCTATCTCGACTTAGACGAAGTATTTGCTCGCTGTGTAGAGTATTAACGAAAAAGGAAACAACGAAATGCAACACAGAACTCGGCAAGTGATAATTGCAATTTCAAAAGGAGACAGGTTTCCCTGCTTTAAGATATTAAGAATCTCTATTGTTGTCCTCTTTGAAAAGAAGCGTTAAAAAATCATCATGTAACAAAGAAATGTAGTTATCGTAGTTTTGAAGGTATTTATTTGTTTATTGAACCTTTGCACTTTTAAGGCGATCCAGTAAACAGTCGCCAGAGGTTACTTATAGATTGTTGATTGAACTATCAGAATAACGTTCGAGGACGAAAAAAAAATTACCTCCAATAGCGGTTTTATCAAAAATAATACCAATAATTTATGCTTCAGTTTTTATAACAGAAATGTTATTCTACCTGCAAAAAAAGAAGTTTACCAACCTTGATTGGCATCTGTGATGCAGTGCAACCAAGCTCCCCAAAGCATAAAGGTGTACAACGAAGCCACGCGGAAAAAGCGACCTATCATATTAATAAATACTAATGAAAACGATAGAATAACTTGCTGAAAGCACATGTATCTGCAAGTCACTATGAAAGTGACAGAGTAGAGCAAAAGACTTAGTAGGCGTTTATTTTAAATATTAAATATTAATGGGATTTTTCGTATCTAACAAAATTCTCGATTTCGATTGGTTTTTTTTTCCCCCTAATTGTCGAGTAATTGGCGCGTGGTCACGTGGGTGTCTTATTTCAGGTATTCAATTTCATTTTGTTTTTAAAATTGGATACCCGTTATCAGATAACTTCGTCATTTGCGCCATTGGTGTGTAATCGATAACATGCACTTTGTCATTTGGGATTTCAATTTAAAACAGGTCTATTTTATGAAATTATAATTGCTCAGCCGAAAGGTCTCGAAGTAATTAATAAACTGCATGTTTATCTTAAACTAATTGCTATTTCACAGAGCTTGCTCAGACAAATGAAAGGTTGATTTAAGTCTGAGAGTTTGTCGCCGGAGGTGTCAGTTTCAAATGTAAATAAAAATTATTTGGAGGTCAATCAAACTTTTTTCATGAAAATTGGTGAAAATGTAGTCGCGTGACGCGTGCAAGTACTGCGTAAAAATAGATAACTCGGGGCAACGAAATCAACAGTAGAACTCACATCCTAGTTAAAGTGTATTGTAGCAAAATTAAAATTCATCGACGGTCGAAAAAATTGTGTACTTCAATCTGCGAAAAATCTACTCTGGTACAATAGCGATAATAATTTCAATTCAAGAACCGATTTTAATTGAAAATGGAAAATATCGGCGATGACAAAAGCTAAAAGGAATGCTGTGGAAGGCTTTATTTTTTAGTTTTGCCAAAAGTGTATTATCTAGCTAGAAAAATAACTTTAGGCGAAACAAGGGGATGTTTTTTTTGTTAATTATTAATGAAAAAAGGAAACTGTGAAATGCAAGGCAGACCTCAGCAAGTGATAACGGCAATTTCAAAACTTGATAACTTTCTTCGCTTTTAGATACTTTATTTTGTCCTCTTGAAGAGAAATGTTCAAAACAAGCGTATCATGTAGCAAAGTGACGTGATGTGCCTGGAGTGCGTAGTTTTGCACAGAATCTAGGTATTAATTAATCATTAATTGAACCTTTGCATCTTTAAGCCGACTTGGTTCGCCTGTTTTCCAACAGTTAGTTATGGAAAGATTAGAATAACGTTTAAACGACGCAAAAAATACCTCTAAGGGCAATTGTAATAAAATACTACCATTTGCGTCCATACTTGAAGCGTGACGAATTCAACGCGTAGTTTTACTTTTAAAACCTCAACGGTTGTCTGTTTACGTGTCTCTTTTGACCACTAAAAAGTTTGCGGTCAGGTCGCTTTGGCGCCATGCGATAATTTTTTCTTCACGAGCTATTAATATTTTCAAGGTTTGCACGCTCACCTCGATAGAAGTCTGCTCGGAAAATGTTATTGCAATAGAGAGGGAAAAAGTTGACAAGTTTAGAAAGAATTATCGTCCAGGAGTCGCTTAAGAGCAAGATTTTCAATGCTTGATTCATTTGTCCGAAGTAACACATAACCAGTTAAAAACCGTTAACGTTTGAAAAGTAAAACTATGCGCTAAATTCGTCACGCTTTATGGATGAATGCAAATGGTAGAAATAATAACAAATTTTCCTTCCGTTTTTATAACGACAATATATTTCTACCAACATATAGAGGAGTTTACTAACCTTGCTTGGCTCCAGCGATGCAATGCAACCCAGCCTTCCAAAACATAAATGCGAACAACGAAGTCACACGGAAGAAGCGACTTATCATATGTATGAATACCACTAAAAACGGTAGAATAACTGACTAAAAGCTCATTTATTTGCAAATCACTATGAAAGTGACAGAGGAGAGGAAAAGCAGTGAGCCATGCAGTTATGAACGGAAGAGACTTCGTAAGCGTTTTCTTTAAAATATTAATGACAGTTAAAATATCTCGATTTTTATTGGTTCTGCGCACCCATTTGTCGCGTAATTGACGCGTTATTACGTGGGTTTCCCATTACAGGTATCCAATTTGAACAACTTCCAATTGGATACCTGTAATTGGACACCTACGCCGCTCGTGCGTCCATCATATGCACTAAGAGGAGTTATTTCATGCTGTTTTCCTAATGTTTGTAAAACTGACTTTTTCATACAAAAAACTTTCCAAAGAATTCCTAACCCCGAAATTTGTTATATAGATAAGATTAATTAGTAATTGGACCTCGTGTCGTACAATTCAGAGAGTAATAGTGCTCGCAATTTCAAATCTGTCTCGGGCTGCGTGCTCGGCCGACACGAGATCCAATTACGAGAAGAAAAACCCCATTTAAATGCGAGTGATTGACGTGTGAATGGCGTAGGTGTCCAATTACAGGTATCCAATTTGAAGTTGTTCAACTTGGATATCTGTAATTGGACGCCCACGTGATCGCGCTGCACCCTCGGCCGAAATTACTGAATTGTACTAATACTGTTACTTATCAATGTTGATGAAAAGCTTGTCGTAAAAACGTATGTATATGTAAATAATACATCCCAGAAGTATGGATTGAATTTATTTTATTTTGCTTAAAGATTAAATAATAAAATACATATCTGTCCTGATTTAAGAAAACAAGGCCCCAGGAATTACTAGGAGCCAGCAATTATCTTAGCCCTCCCTTCCCTTATCCCTGTGGGTTTCTGAGAGCCCAGGGGCACTGGTAGGAAGCATTCCCATGCCCGGTCACAGCTGAGCTCTCAGAGGTCTCAAGACTACTGAGCCTGGCCCCCCAAAAACCAAAGCCAGGAGCAATCCTGACCACATTTCAAAGCAAAGTCTTTGCAGAAAACAAGCCAAAAACCTGACTTAAGCCACCCCCCAGCCGGATTGCAATTCGACAGCCGATGAAGGGCTCCCTTGGGTTGTTAGTTCAGGGCCCGGGCCTTCAAGAACGGATCCCGGGGTCTACGTTTTGCAAAATCCAGACAGATATGTATGTAGAGGTTGTTGGAGACGAACTGACTTAATACACACAATATTTGAATTTCTAAATTACTGTACAGGTTAAGTGTACAAATAGTCTTAGCAAGCATTCGAAAGTCTTGATAGTTGTAATGTTAAATAGAGGACATACTCATCTCAGCTTCTCTAGCCATACACAAGCTATTTAGGGTTAGGAATGGTAAGAATGAGAGGAGAAATTTCTCGAGAAATCGTTTACATTTTTTATCTTTTCTCATTAAAGCCATGTTACACGAGGTAATTTTCCTTGCAACTTGCAATGCAACGATGACAACTGAAATCATTGCAAGTTGCACAGTGATTGTTACACGTTCGCAATTATTGCTCGCAATTTGCAATGCACTTGCTGGAAAAAGTTAAGTTCAAATCTTCCACAAGCGAAGGACGCACTCTGACGGGCTCATTTTTATAAAATTGCGTTGCAAGTTGCGTTTTACCTCCGAATTTGGTTGAGAAAAAAAATATGTTTTATGATCATCAAACTTGAGATGAGTCCACATGTACAGAACATCAACACTACTTTGCTAGTATACTTATAAAAGCTGGCCTTTTTAATTTTAAACTAGGTAGCTTCCAAAGTTGTTATATATCATTGCTTGTCTTTGAAGCATTTGTTATGTACGAAGTAATTTTTGGCAAAGAAAAGCGCATAAATTAGTTTCTTGAGGATGTACGAGTATGAGCGATGGGTGTTATTCCTTTGTTCTTGTTCAGTTCATAATGAATCTGATATATTTTCACGTAACAATGAAGAAATTACGCGCTTTTTTGAACAATTCGCTATACGCAACAAAACACATCTTCGAGTAGAAAGCACATCCTTCAGAACGAACAAAACATCCTATAATAGTACTGATAGCAACGAAACAATGTCCGGGGAGGGGTGGCTAACGTAAATTCCAGTCTCTTAGGTGTTCTTATGACCTTTCCACTGCGGGTTCGGGCCTGAGCAGTTCTATACTGAACCTTTAGTAGTACGAGAGAAATAAAACTTCTTGGGTAAAAGATCACATTGTACACACACTGTGTTATGAAAAACAAGGAAACGCAAAGTTGCGATTTTGTACCATGTTACTGCCATGTGAAGGCCTATTTCCGCAAATTTTCCTCGAGATTTATTTGTACGATTATCCGCTAGCCAACAAAGCTGCAGTCCTTAAATGTTTACCCTGTAGTGCAATAACTTTTTCACCGTTCCTAAATTTACAAAATTTAATTTCAAGAATTACATTTTTTGGACTTAAAATGTGATCAGCGAAATCTGCCCATTCACGCCACTTGAACTTTCTTGGAGAACTGAAAAGGACAACCCGGAAAAATTTTTCATTTTTTGATCACCATATTTCAAGTCACGACCTAGGAATCTATAAAATGGTTACAGCGATGGCTAAGAAGCAGAATGTTCTTATTTCAAAATATGACATCGCATGCATTGGCTATATTGTAAAGAAAATAAAAATCAACAAGTTAAAACTATGGAGCAACATTAACAATAAAGCTAATCCTAGTAGTACGCGGTAAGGACAGTCATTTCTACCTAGTTACATGGTCTAGCTACCACATGTCTCCTGTAGCTCAGTGGTAGAGCTCCCGACCGGTGGAAGGTCAAAGGTTTGATGCTGCTATTGTGCGCCCATTGTTTATTCTAAACTCGTGTTTCAAAAGCTACAGTGTCCACTGATGTGTCCTTCTTGGAGTTTTCATCGCACAAACACGGCTAGTACGTCAGCGATCCCGACATTCCCTGTAAGATCAATATACGACATAACGATAAATACAAGTTTGGAATTTGACTTACTTTGGGGTTGAGTTTTGATATATATATATTAGACCGTGTTGCTCTAATAATAAGCACAGTGAAAGCCACAGGTATCAATGATTTGTAAAAAAAAAAAAGTTTACTGAGAAGAGGCAGCGTCTCCGAGTGGTTTATAACGCTAATGTTGTAGTCCGGATGTCCCGGGTTCAACCCCTCCACCCTGCCACTAGCTGGATTTGTTCTTGGTCGTTCAAATCCTCGGTCACGCTTTGTGTATAGCCAACTGGTCTGCCTTCTGGTAGTTGGGTTTTGAACTATGTTATGTTCATTTAAAATATTTGTTTCCCCTGTTTCAAAGGCATGCCTGTAAACTAGCTATTTCGAAGAGATATGAAGTTAAGTGCATGCCCACTATAAACACCATTTACTAAATAGGCCTTATCACGATTTTCGACGCCATTTTGACGAGTAGGCAAGGCGGGTAGAAATTACAGTGTTTGTATGGGAATCCGACGGCAAATATCTTCTACAAAAATTGAATTCTGGACAACTTATGAATTGTAAAGTTAAGATGCTTGGCAAAAGTTTTTATTCGCCAAGTTTGAAGGTTGTCGCTGGGCTAGAAAGCGTTCAGTTACGTTTTTAATTTTTCCATACATTTGTCTATAATTTTTCCCGCGAATCGCGTCAGTCATGCGGAAAAAATATAGACAAATGTAAGGGAAATTAAAAACGTCACTGAATGCTTTCTAGCCCAGCTACATCCTTCAAACTCGGCGAATAAAAAATTTTGCCTGTGTCTTAACTTTACAGTTCATAAGTTGTCCAGAATTCATTTCTTGTAGAAGATATTTGCCATCGGATCCCCCATACAAACACTGTAATTTCTACCCGCTTTGCCTACTCGTCAAAATGGCGTCGAAAACCGTGATAAGGCCTATTAGGTTTACTTTTTTTTTAATTTGTTAATTTTTTTTTTTAATTTATTTATTGACACACAAAGAACACTACTTACTTAACAAATACATACAATACTTACGATGCTAATTACAAGACATTACTTATTACATTATTTAATATACATTTTCTTTTTAAATAATAATATCGCAATAACACGCCTTACAATACCTACTATAACAAATAGCGCTCTTACAAAAAATATTACATTATATTACTATTACATTTTAAAGTTACAATCTATTTACAAAGTTCAATTTTTTACTACTAACTCTAATACTAACTGTATGTATTTTATTTTACTATGAAACGAAAAATAAATAAATAAATAAATAGATTGCGGCACAACCTCTGGGCAGGGGGCGGGGTAACTTGGGGGAACTCAGGCACAAAGTGTTGTCCATTTTGCTTTGAATTTCGTCAAACTATTATTTTTAACAGCGATTGTGCGTTGATAGAGAATCTTTTGATTGAGTAAGAGAAGGAAGATATCTAGATTCGGATATGCTGAATTCAACCAGGACAGAAAAATGTGATACTTGGCGATGATGAGGAAATGATTCAGGGCATAAAAATTACTTAATAAATCTGGTTTATAACCGTAAAAAATATCTGTGTCAATTAAGGTGATATTTTCTGAACGTTTTTCATTCCACCATGCAATAACTTCTTGCCAGAATAATTGTACCGTCGGACACTCATACAGCAAATGAGGTAAAGTTTCGTATGAAGAGCTACAACGATCACAACTGGGAGAACTTTTCAATTTCATTTTGTAAAGTCAGTTATTAGTGGGTAGAATGTTATGTATGACCTTGTATTGGAAACATCTGAGTTTATTTTCTATTGTAACTTTGAATGGCAATTCATAAATGGCTTTAGCAGGAAGACGTTTTTCTATAAGCTTAGTTTCTATGTTTGGGGCTTTAAACACTTTCATAACAAGCAGTTCGCGAGCAGATTTGGCGGTAACATTCGCAAGAGGAAGCTCATTACTGTCAACATCGGTAAGCATTCGTTCGGAATTTAAAATTGATTTTTTCCATTCTTCAGGGATCGCGGTGAGAAGGCCGTAATACGTTAAGAAGTTTATCGTCATACCATATCTATGTTGAAACTCAGACCAGGATAAAAACGTTCTGTTCTCATTTAGCAGATGACCGATTTTAATAACTCCTTTTCTATGCCAAGATGGATAGAAGACTGATTTACCATCTATTTTAATATAGCGGTTATTCCAAATAATTTCGTTTTCATATTCCTTAGCAGAAGAAGGGTCTTTAGAATGTAGCTCCTGCCAGACATTCAATACTTCCTTGTAAAAGGACGGTACATACGAGACGAAATTAAGATCAGATACATTAAAATTACATTCCAAAAGAAACGAACCACCATATAGGGATGTAGCAGATGGGAAGAGGGAGCACCATTTGTTATCACCAGCTTCATATAAACGTTTAACCCATGCTCCCTTTAAAGATTTGTTCATCATGTTGAAATCTACCATGTTAAGGCCACCTTTCTCTATAGGACCAATAAGCGTGTTACGTCTGACCTTATCAGGCTTAAAGTTCCATATGAACTTGAAACAAATATCATTAATTTCACTAGAAAAATTTGGTGGTGTTGTGAGAACGGAGGTATTATAAACAAGCTTGGAGATAGCGAGGGTTTTGATGATACAAATTCTTCCCATTAAAGTTAAGCCTCTGGTCGTCCATTGGTTTAAAATTTTCTTTAGCGCAACAAGTTTTTCCTCGAAATTAATTTTGTAACTAACAGACTGATCATATGCGAAGGCCACACCTACCGCGATTACATATTTTTCAGGCCACGAAATATTAAATTAAGAACGTTGACCCAAGTTGCATTTAAGAATGCCCAGCCACATTCCCGCCGTTTTAGAAGTATTTATTTTTAAACCTGAACAGCCTCCAAAATCATTTAAAAGATTAAACAAGTGATTAGCTGAGCGATCATCTTTTATAAAGGCTGTGATATCATCCGCGTACCTACTTAATTTTAATTCGGTGTCGTTAATTTTCAAACCACTGATATTTTCATTATTCCTAATCGCTTGGCCAAGTACCTCAATTGCCAGGACAAATAAGAGCCCCGATAAGGGGCATCCTTGTCGGACTCCTCTTTGAAGCTGGAAGAAATCGGACGCAAATCCGTTATTTATCACACAGCTGGTGATATTGGAATAGAAGGTGTGGATCCATTTTTGGAAAATTGGCCCAAAGTTCATTAATTCAAGGACTTTAAACAGGTACTTCCACTCTAGGGAATCAAATGCTTTTTCAAAATCTATGAAAAGTAACATGCCAGGTAGTTGTTTTTTCTCATAAAACTCAATTACATCAGATATTAGCCGAATATTTTCTCCTATAAAGCGGTTTTTAACGTACCCGGTTTGATCATTATTTATCAACGTTGGTAAGACTTTCTCTAATCGTTTTGCAATACATTTCGTTGCCATTTTGTAGTCAATATTCAACAACGTGATTGGCCGCCAATTTTTGAGAAGGAGGGTGTCTTTATTCTTTTTAGGCAACAGAGAAATCACACCTCTCCTTTGCGAGATCGACATCAGTTCACTTCTGTGATAGGCTTCATTTAAACAGTGTATTAAAGGAGTTACCACGGATTCCCAGAAGCATAAGTAAAATTCTGTAGTCAGTCCATCTGAACCTGGGATTTAGTTTTTCTCAAACGTTTTAAGAGCGGCTAAGCATTCTTCTTCAGTGATAAGGCCCTCGCAGGATTTTTGCTGCTCGCTATCAAGTCTCTGTACATTGTCAAGATTTAAGAATGACGGGGCTGAAGCATCAAATGTGTTATCTGTTATTTGTGAGGCATATAAAGCTTTATAAAAAGTTTCCATCTCACACAAGATCCTGTTCGGTTCCTCTACATACTCGTTTTGATCGGCTTTCAATTTAACAATATGCTTCCTTTCATGCGAGCGCTTCTCCAGATTCATGAAATATTTCGTGTTTCTTTCGCCATGTTCGTACCACCGTGCTCTGCTTCTTATAATCGCACCTTTTGTTTTATGTTCAGCGATTCTTTGAAGTTCAAGCTTGACACGTTCAATGTCTGTTGCTAAATTAGCTGCTAGCGGATTTTGATCCAAACGCAAATTTAATTGTTTTAACTTGCAGAGTAAATTTATTTCTTTTGATTTTTTTCCTTTAGCAAGACGTTTAGAGAAACGGATACAAAAGTCTCTAATCTCCATTTTAATCATCTCCCAATAGAGTCTTTTGTCACTTGTTCCACTATGCTTTTTCTTGGCATGAAGTAAAAAGAATTTTAGGTTTGTTATAAATTCTTCATTGTCAAGAAGAGAGTTGTTAAATTTCCAAAACCCAGGGCCAGCTTTTTTTTGCTTATTTTTATACGCGATTTCAGCATAAATTGGGGAATGGTCTGAGTCGTAATATGATAGCACATCCGTCATACTAGTACGTGGAACTAAATGTTTTGAAATAAGCCAATAGTCTAATCGACATCTTATTTTTCCTGAACTTTTCTGCCGGGTAAAGCGCTTATCATTTGGATGATGAAGTCTCCATATATCATCGAGATTTAAGTTGTCGCTCATTTCCTTTATGCTGTGGATTACTTTTTTCTTACCGCTGATATCTTTTCCACCTATTTTATCAATATTTTGGAGTGGACAATTAAAATCGCCTCCCATTATAAGATTTACATTCACATGAGGACGTAGCTTGCTCGTTAATTCGTTAAAAAAATTTAATTGTTGATTTTGGTCATTGGCAGCGTAAACATTGGCTAAACAAAATTCTTCGTCTTGGAGTGTGAAGCGAACAATAAGCATTCTTCCGTTCTTATCATTAGTAATGCAAATATTCTCTGCTTTTAAGGTTGGTCGAAAAAGAATCATCACGCCTCTGCTATGTTTAGAGCCATGGGAAAAGCAAATGTCACCACCCCATTCTGCACGCCAAACGTTTTCGATTGTTTTGTCACTGTAGGTTTCCTGCAGAAAAATTAAGTCATATTTGCCATTATGAAGCCACCTAAATAAATTTCTGCGTTTGATCGACTTATTTATGCCTCTGATATTAAGGGAAACACATTTTAAACCCATTGCAAATGTAATTACGGCTCAACACCTGCACCAGAGCCCCAGCCAAAAAAAGTTGTCCCCAGATGTGGTGCCACCAAAAAAAGAAAGAAATACCACGAAACACTAAACAAAAATCTAATCAAGCCGTTGAACGACTTCATGTATAGAGGAGTCTTGGTAAATAAAATAAATTCATCGATCGGAAAGGATCCCCTCTACGATTCCCCGCATTATAAAACTACAGAGTGACAATAACTCAAAATTAATTTCATAGCATAAAGGAAAATGTAACGATTGAAGCGGTCAGAACAGATAAATGAGTAAGTGCGAAGTGTGAAAAATTAACATCGATCAGTAAATCCTATCCAAGTCTTCGTTATTATAAATTCTTATAGGATAGTCAGTTGCCTCTATTTTAACAAAGATTTTTTTTTTTAGGTTTCAGTTACCATGATCATCCCAAAGTACAGAATTTCCCAGTTTACTGTATTGAATGCTTGGCACAGGAACACGATTTTCCCAAGGGCAACCAGGACCTGTAATTACCAACCAACCAGTATCACCCTCACAACCATCATAAAGCTTGCTGATCTCAAAGTAGCGATCGTATGAACCGGTCAAGTCGAAATGTTGTAAGTTTTCAGCCGTTTTGAGGTCACTCCATGGAGACGAATCAAAACAATCAAAACAATTTCTGGCATCATCAAGACTGAAACTGTACGATACAGCCGACTTAGTAAGACAATTGACGACTACAACTACATACACAATTTATTTCGACTAAGACTGAACGCACTTGACTATCCAGACAAACTTATCACAGACAATTCATTCCCATGGCTCCCTTTCACAACACACAAAAGACGAAACAGAACACGACAAACAAAAACCAAATCGACTGTTTATTACCGAACTATATATAACAAACACTTACGAACAGACAAAATAGTACAACAAATCCTACGAAAATACCACAACTTACGTATTCCCAAACTTTCAAAAGCCTACTGCAATACCACAAAACTCCACACAATGCTCCTCACAAACAAATCACTTCATAATAAATTATCCTTACATACCACAAGCACATGAAAATATGTTGCCATAATGATCCATGTTTTTATAAATTATTATTAGCAGAAAAGACTGCAAAGATTGCCTGCAGGGTATACTTCTTGATTTATTTTAGTTATAATAATTTGCTTACTTATGTAATTTTTCATTATAAGTGTCATAATTTCCAAAACATTTTCCTGATGTACAGGTGTACATGTACATGTATATAGTAACATCTTTTAATCTCTCTCTGAAAGCCAAAACTTTTAAACAATAATTTATGTAAAATGAACTGTACCATACAGAGCATTTCCCACTAGCTAATTTTGAATTACAAATTATCTAGAGCCTCTGTTTTTAACCTTAATAATTACCAAATAACGTCCACAATATCTATACACTTTTAAACCAAAATACAATTATTGCACATGGATCTTTTTAGTACACCATACACCATGTACAAGCTCTTTGAACAATTTGTAATAAATATTTTAAGATATGTCTTGAAGCATTTTATATGACATTATTTATATCACATTATATGAGGGCATGGTTCCCTAATGACCAATGTTATGTAACTGCTTTACTTCTTCTGTTTTTCTTCTTTCTCCCCTTAACCATACCTCAGCTCCATTAGGCTCCTTACGAACTGAAATCTCCTGAGTTTCTATCTCACTTCTCACAGATAACAACTAAAAATCATGGAAACAGAATATAATTCTACTACCCGACCTTTTACAACTTGCCCACAGGAAAATAGAACAAAGAATAATTCAACCAACCTTTTACAACGTCCCATCGTATACGCACCACCTTAGTTTTTCTTGGCTGTATGATTATTAGAACGAAGAATCATTCTACCGACCGCGATGTAAAGAACGAACAATTGTTCTGCAATCATGAAAACGGAGTATAATTCTACCACCCCACCTTTTACAACTTACCCACAAGAAATTACAACGAAAAATAAATCAACTAACCTTTTACAACGTGCCTTCATGTACACGCCACCATCGTTTTCTTGGCTGCATGATGAAATTAGAACGAAGAATCTTTCACCCGACCGCGTGATGTAAAGAACGAAGAATTGCCCTACATGATCTACAAGCTGCATCAACCGCACTCCAATACATATCTCATTTTCTGTTTTACCTCCAATCGACCCTCGAAAAGTCGTACTCCAGATAATTTCAAGATTTTGCCACGAAATAACTCCACAGAACGATGATGAAAGCAACTTTATTACACGACTAAGGCGGTCCGAGGGCCAATAACTAAATCAGCCAATCAGATTACTTTATTTCCGCTCTCGCGAGGGCCGATATTTTCCAAGTATCGGACCGGGTTTTGTCCCGAATGATCCCGCGCTAATTCCCGCGCGATTTAGCGCAAGATTTTTGTCTATCAAATCAAAGATGGCGGAAAGTACGGACGATATTTTCCGTAAAAATCACTGCAAAACTCCTGAATGGATAAGAGAACCAGAAATGCCCTCCTTCGACCTTCAAATTCAAGAATTTCTTGAGTTTTCTACTAACGGTGAACAAGCAGAAATGACGGAATGCTCACCTACAAGCGAAACTTTGCAACGAAATGATAACAACAGCCATCACAGTGAAATTGAATGCGAAGTCATTAATGATAGCCAAGAGCTAGAAGATTTTATTTCTGCGCAAAGGTCAAGCAATACAGTCAAGAAAACGAAGTCCGATATGAGAGCCCTTCAGCGTTTTTGTTCCAGTATTAACGAAACGAGAGCGGCTGGAAAAAATGACATCGTCTGAACTTGACAAATTACTGTCAAAATTCTTCAAGGATGTAAGAAAAGAAAATGGCGCAGAGTACGAGCCAAGCTCGCTGACCTCTTTTCAACGAAGCTTCCAACGCTATTTTACAGAGAAAAAGTTACCTTTCAACATATTTGAAGATGAAACGTTTTCCCGTTGCCGTCAGGTCCTTGCTGCTAAACGAAAGAGCCTTGTCCAGAGCGGTCGCGGTAACAAGCCAAACGCAGCACGGGAGTTGACCGTAGAAGAGCAAGATAAGCTCTTTGAAAGCGGCCAGTTTGGAGACCACGATCCCCTAGTCCTCCAAAGGACCCTTTGGTGGTTCCTTTCATTGCATTTTGGTTTCCGGGCCAGAGATGAATCGAGAAAGCTGTGCTGGGGGGATGTTTTACTGCAAAAAGATGCTGAAACAGGTCGAGAGCTTCTTGTTTGGCGAACGGAGAGAGGGTCAAAAACCCGCCAAGGAAACACTGAAAATGGCCATAAAAGACCTTTCTCGCCCAAGCTGTTTGCAACTGGCGATTCTAGATGTCCGGTGAAATTTTACAAAGCATTCGCAAACCACAGGCCTGAGGACATGAAGAAACCCGAAGACCCGTTTTACCTGGCAGTGAAGCACAAAAGGAAATCCGACGACAACATCTGGTATTTGCGTACACCACTGGGCAAAAATCAGCTTGGAAAGTTTATGTCAGATGCAGTTTCTGCTGCTGGCCTCCAGTCAGGTGAAAAGAAGCTCACAAATCACAGTGTCAGAAAAACCAGCATCGGTCGTTTGCTCGACGGCAATTTTCCTGAAAACTACGTGATGCAGCTGAGTGGTCACAAAAATATCCAAAGTTTAAGCTCGTACAAATCTGCTTCCTTGGGCCACCAACGCCAGATGTCAGACACACTCAGTGGACGAAAAGAGCCAGAAAATGCCAGTACCAGTGATATTAATTCTTCCATTCAGGACAGTGCAACCTCCGTGAGCTGTTCATCGAGCTCGAACGCCCTCGAAGGTGTTTTTGCAGGTGCAAATATTTCCTCTATATCAGGATGCACTTTTCAAGTCATGACAGGGCCCGTTCAGTTTGTAAACCAACCAGCTGCAAAGCGGCCAAGAAGAATCATGATCGAAAGCGACGACGAAGATTAATCCTGCTCAAACTTTCCAGTGCCAGCCACCGCGTGTTTTGAGTGACGCGTTTATGACAAATAATTTTTTTCAGCTCTGAAGTTTGACTAATTTTCCTTTAAGTTTCAAGTCTCGAAGTGATTTCGATTACAATACATTCAATGTTCAGTTTGTTAGATGTCATTTTTTCCTCGTTTACTGAGCACTTTTCATAGAACAGAGCTAAGTTTTAGACTTTGTGAAAATTGAAATTAGTTGAACTGGTTGAATGAAATGACAAGCTGGCCGCTTTTTGACAGTTGACAGTTTCTGCCACCGTTGACAGCGAAATTTATAAGAGCAAATCTTATTGGTTAAATAAAAGCAACTTAAATTGATTCCAGCATTGTGACGGCTTACTCGTGAAAACAACACGTCACCGTCAAACCGCTACATCGGAGTTTTTATTGCTTTGAAGATGAAATGACCTTAAACACAGACATAATTATAACTCCTTTAGCGCGCGTAAAAGTTTTGCCGCACATTGTTTTCCACGACATCTACCGGGAAGCAATTCTCACTACACAAAGTTTTCAGTCGTGTAATAAATCTCTTATTAACCAAGCTTGCTCGGGACCGTACTGGGCGAATATTGGCCCTCGGTCTTTTTTGTACGGACCTCGCTGCGCTCGATCCGTACTGTCAAGACCTCGGGCCAATATTCGCCCAGTACGGCCCTCGCGCTTGGTTAATAAGATATATATACCGCCCGCTCTACACTCGCTCCCGCTCCCAGTAAAGACCGCTGACCGATGATACTACAGTAGCGTTTTAATGCGCGTCACATTGATCACGCAATGCTTGCGTGATCAACCCCGCAAAAAAAAAATTTTTTTTTTTTTTTGGTGACGCTCTGCGGGCCTTTTGATACAGTATTTTCCGGCAAAAAATTTTTATTTCAAGTTTTTTTAAAGCGTTTGTTAGCAGCTTTTGGTTATTTTGACATCGATTTGGATATTACTGGCCTGACGCGGATCATTTACGCAAGGTATTTTATTTATTTCCTCCCGCTAGATTTTATCTGCTACTATGTTATTGTTACCCAACCCCCGTATGGCTTAAAAATTGTACAAGGTTACTCGTACTTTTTTGTTTTTTTAATAGCTTTTTATAAATTTTAATTTTTCTCTTTTTATTCAAATTCCCCCTCATATACATTTCACCACGGTACACAACAATTTTCAAGGTTCCGTTTAAAAGTATCCTCGTACATTCTCCTCGTACATGTAATATTGTTAATACAAAAATATTTTTTGTCCGTCTCTTTTTACACTGCGTTTCTGTCCTCCTTTTTGGTCTCTATAATCTCTCCTTGATGTTCTCTATTAATCTCTTCATCTCATTTCTATAAGGACTCGGCACGAGGATGTCGGGCATTGACCTGGTACCAGGTTAGAAACATTCTCGCTCGGTTGTGCTTTGCCCCTGACGACTCACAACCATTAGGAGCCTTGGTGTCGATGCATCCTTCTACTGTTTGGCCGGCCGGCAATTCCCCTCTCCTTCCTTCCTATATACATTTTCTTTCTCGGAATTACACCTTCTTTCTTTGACCAGTCATGTGCACTTTCTTTCGTATTGTTACACCATTCAATCCCACTCCTATAAAAAATTAATAACAATAATTCACATTAAGTTTAAATACACATGTTCTTACCTTTTGCCAGAGATTTCAACCTAAACCTCCCAATCCACCTTTGGATTCGCCATCTAATATCTTGTCCCGTAAACCGTCTCATGGACCCAAAACAATATGAATCCCACCCCTCGACCAAACCCCCCCCCCCCCCCCCCACCCCATTCAAACCTTTCTTAACCACATTTTGGCCATTTTAACAATCATAAGAGGAAAAAGGATAACCACTCTATTTTTAATTTTAATTTTTAATTATTGTTCCAAATATAGAACAAATAGTTTTTTATCTCCAATGACTAGTTTCCTTTTACCCCGCCTAACGATTCACCCTCATATATCTTACCCTGTTAACCATCTCCCGTACCAAAAGACAAGACCAAACCCCCAACTCCACTCCTCTTACAAAACTTTTTAAACTGCATTTGAACCGTTTAATAAACATCTAAAGAACGAAAAAAACAACATGAATTTTCTTTTCCCTTTCATCATCAATTTCATCCCATAGACAGGATGAACCCCCCTTAAACCCTTACACAACCCCATTTATCACAGTTAAAGAACATTAGATGTTTCATTTCCATTTACAAATTTCCTCTTACCCCACCTAAAGATTTACCCATGAATATCTCACCTCCCCCTCCAAAAACATTTTTTTTTTACCCCATTTGAACCATGTAAAGAACGAAAAAATCATATAATTATATATTCTTTTCCCTTCCACTTACAAGTTTCCTATCATCTCACCTTAAGTTATACAAACCCTTATACAAACCCTTTTATTCCAAATAAAGAACAAATAAATTTGTGTCCTCTTATACTATAACCGAAATCAATCGACAATTCAACTTAATTCTTTTCCTTTCATTTTGACCAAATTAGATTTTGCGTTTTTATACAATGAATCAGTTCATTACCAACGCATAACCAAAAATTCATAACTATGTTTACTTTAATCTTATACTAGACACAACAACTCACTCCTTACTATGGCCACTGCAGAGACAACAGACGAATCCACTTTACACTTCTATACTTCCCACATCCGACCTCTCAACAGACAACAAATTTCCAATCGACGTTTACAGCTCTTCCACCTACTTAATGGCGACATATTTTATCCTCTTAACTTCTGGCCCAAAGACATCCAAGCACTCTTCTGGAAGAAACCTATAGGAGACAGTGACACATTTAAACTTTTTTTATTTTTCATTGGCAATGGCTGCTCCCCGTATGTGATCTCAGAATGGATTTTATCATCGCAAAACTGGGCACCTCAGTCCAAAGGAATAAAACGAGCCCGGCAAATAGATTTCATTAAAACTAACCTTGATTCCAAATGCAGCACATGGTTCTATTTTGACGTTCACCATGAGGAATGGCGATACCTAAGCGGAGAAAAAAGAGAATACAACGCTAATTAAAGTTACCTGGAATGTTTCACCATTCGTCTTGCATTATTATTTTTTTAATCAAAAATATTTTTTTAAAATTTAAAGCAACAAACGAAAACAAATTTTAAATTTAACCCTCAAAGAAAAATTAGCATATATTTAGATAAATTCTCTTGATTAGAAGCAGCTATATGTCGCTCCTGTCCATCGTAACACATGCCCTTCATCTCGACATAAGCTCACCTTTGCCCTCTCCTGACCCCAGAAATATACACCACAAAGACATTTAAGAACGAAAAACTAATAAATAGTTGTTTCCTTTCATTTTACTCCCCCCTCCCCCACAACGCGGACCCTCCACCATGGGATTCAAACCCCCGGGTACAGTTTCACACTACCCCAATAACTCAATGTGAAAACCCTTTACTGACCCCAGTAGTAAAAACTGCAAAAAGTTAAACCACAAAAAGTTTGAAAAACGAAATAATTTTTACCTCCAAATTTAAATTTTTACTTGTCCTCAGGTCTAACGCGAATCCATAAACCTTAATCTAAACTCAAATTTAAACCAAAAAGCAATTTTGCCTTGCCCCCTTACCTTAATTTTCCCCTTAGAGATAGTTACACTACTCTCAGCTTAAACCAACCAAGAAAATCCTTTCCCTACCCTCTAACCTAAAGCCTTTCCCCAACCTTAAACCTTAAACCTGTAATATAACATAACATAAAACTGTTTGTAGGTTTTCACATACAAGCTAAACCTTCATGATGTTTTAAAATATTCTTATTAAATGTTTTGTTATTACTACTATTTTATTATTCTGTGCTAAATTTAAAATTTTATTTTGGTAACAATTACTTAATATTTTATTTCATTTTATTCATTTTATTATTTCATTTCATTTGTGCAAGTACATTTATTATTTTATTTGACATGTTCATACAACATTTCCCCTTCCACATGCATATTTCTCCCCTCCTTATTCCCACTATTTTTAGTGGAGACTTGGGAACCCATTAGCTTGGGATTCCATACATTAACACCTGGGATGCCACAAAGGTTGCTAGTGAAACTACTGGTTTTGTTTGCTTGTTTTTTTTTTCGACAACAGTACGACGCAAAATCAATTCATTAAAGTCGTTTACTACAAGCAACGTGACTGTCTGAAAAACAATTCTTGATTTTAAGTTTTCAGTATTCAATTGTAAGTGTTAGAGAATCATTTATTCTTTATTATTACGAACATGTAGACATTGAAAAAGAATTAATAAGGAGGTTGCTACAGTATTGTGAGATATTTGGTTTCAAGCTTTGAGTCTATAAACGGAATGTTCTTCAGTTCTGACTTCTGTTGAACAAAAACGTCTTTAATGTAATATGTTAGGGCGATAGCTAAATCCCGTGGAAAGAGGATCGAATCCGTAAAGAAATAGGTTTTACGTTTAAAATAGCTCAACAGATACCATACCTTTATTTGAAGTTTGGGCCACTCTGTGTTTTTGCTGAGAAATGGCCTTCTCAACGGCAACCAACCTTTGAACGTGATCATTAAACTTCAGCTCGATTCTAATGAATCCAGCGGAGTAAAGAAGCAAACAAAACACAGATAACACTATGCCTGGGCTCACTGGCGAACCATTATTTTTCGATGACATTTTTGGACACAGTTATCAAACGTCGAACGTGCTCGAAAATGACACGTAAAGATACGTTTGTGACTTTGCTCTGCTTTTAAACCTGATACTTCCTTTGAGTACCAGAATAAACAGGAAATTCTATGAATTATCATTTCATCACCTCAGCGAAACGGAATTTTAGAGAGGGAGGAGACGGCAGTGGTTGAAGTAGCAGAAGGTGTATTTGTATTGTAGTTCCTCAGGTTCGCATGTTGCGTGGAGGGGGGGGGGGGTTAAGATAACGGGTCGATCGGAAGAGAACAATTAAATAAGACGTCACAACAACAAAGCGATAGACAGATGACATGCTGCTGAATGATAATTACGGGTCAAATTTTTTGGAGCTGGACAGACGAAAAGCGACAGACACCGCTGAGTGAAAAAATATTCTTTCATAATACACAGTGTGACCTTTATGGCGGTCACGTTTGAGTATTTTTCTCAAATGTGGCTAATGAAAGAAGACAAGGCAAAATAAAGCAGTTTTAGTTCTTTTCGGTTATAAGTACATCTTCGCTGTTTTTCGAATTTAGTTTTCAAGTTCTCTTTGATTTGGTGGTAATTACTGTTGACTCCCAATAACTCGAACCCTCAAGGAAAATGGAATTTAGTTTGAGTTTATCGGTAGTTCGAGTTATCAAGAGCAAAATTGGTAAGAAAATTACCTGGAGGGGAATCGAAAAAGGTTCGAGTTATTGAGAGAGGTTCGAGTTATTGAGGATTCCAGTTATCGGGATTCAACAGTATGCTCATCGTCAAAAAAAAGAAAAGGAAAGGAAAAAAGTCTTGCTTTTGTCGTCCAATTCTCCCTGTAATCATACTCCTGCTAAGCGGTCGTCCGTCTACTCGGTCCAGATTCGCAGTTTATAGCTAATCAGAAGCCTTGTCTACTGTTCTGATTAAGTTTATTGAATAGTTCGAATTTAAATACGGTAAATATCTAATAAATCGTACCTTTTTGGTATGCTTCGGTGGCCTTTCAGGCTCCTTTGGTCTCGCCATGGGCATTTTGGCTCGATTGCGTTTCAATACATTACGAACAATGGCTTGGCCAATTTCGCCTGATATGTCGTCAAAGGGCAACAAAAAGGTACAATTAACTACAAATAGAAATATGGAATGTAACAAACCGACTAAACCTCTTAACAGATGGTATTAAGCCAAACTATATTTAATGCTAGTGGGCAATTTTACGAGTCCAGTTTATCTTTTCTTTACGATGAAAGGTACCGGAAAGCACACACCGACGGCTAAAACATGTCCTGCTGTATTTCACAACGTACCATGATGAGAAAAGCTATTAATGTATATCTAGATCTTTCACTGTTTCATGTGATCGTTTTCGACGTCATTTTTGCAAGTTTTTCTCACGAATGGCTAATCTTTACAAGTTTAAGTAAAGTGGTACAAACAATCCAAAACATTGTTTTGCTTATAATTATCGCCAAAAAAATTAAAGAAGAAAAGAGAGAACAAAATTCTCTTTAAATTACATAACCATTAACTCCAGACGGCGAAGTTTAAAACATCTTTATTGTGAACTACAGTGTTAACTATACGTCGTATTACAAAACTCTACAAAATTAAGTGAAAATCAACGAACAAGATATATAGGTAACTATCATACTATACAAGATCTATAAAATGTAGAATATTAAATGTTAAAATTCGCTACGCAACTTTGTGAACTCGGGAAAAAACTAACAAAAAGTAAAATTGTAGTCAAAATTCAATTTTAATTTGTGAACCTATTCAGATATATTGAAGGAGGAATACGCATCTTGAAAAAATTGGCAAATCTTTGTCAGTTGAAACTATCTTTGTTTATTTTCAAGTTTTTACTACATCTTTGGTGTATTTCTATGTTACAAAATTATTATTCTGAGGTCTCCTTTGATTTGAAAGTAATCCAGAAAATGACTTAAAATACAGTGACATAGCTCCTTTAAAAAGAACGACATTAAAACCTAACTTGAAAGGATGATGAATATTGAACTTCTCCTTACAATATCAAAACATTGTCAAACAGACAGGTGAGGAGAATTAAGAACATCATCAGCAGGACATGTTGCCTGATGTAATTCCAAGTTCTCACAACTAAGATTAATAAAAAAAATCTGAAAATCAGTAAGGAGAATTAATAAGGGCATCAACTTGAGACTGGTAGGCCATAAAGAAAACAATGAAAATCTCAGTACTAGCTTCGATTAACTAATGAAAATAACAAATTAATAATATCGATAATGCTATTTAAACATTCGTTTTAGTGTATTGTTACATGAATTGACATAGATATTGATTAACGTAGTTAACTACATTACTACATGTACAATTCATGTTTGTCAAGATTCAAATTTAACTTCGACAAGCATGTTCAAGAAAGAAGTTACATAACTGTGAAACCATTGTTAAATACCTCTCCTAGTTTTCCAACTTTTAATTACTCTTCCTAAGTAAAATGACTATGTCACTCCACTCTGTACAGAAGTGATTCAAAAGGGTAAAAAAATTTAGTTATTACTTGTTTCATTTCACAACACTACTAAATACACTTCTAGGGGCCTGAAAATTTTGGTAACTAAAATACCGAATACCTTGGGGGAAAGAAAAAACACCTTAGATACCGTATACCCAAAACCCTTGGCCAAGCCTGACTTATAAGTTCTAAGGCCGGATCAAATCTCGGCGAGCACATGACAGAAAGTAGTCAAATAATAGCGATAGTTTTAACCGTTGTCAACTGTCATTCTCGTCCGATCTGGCCTTTTCCCTCCAAACTGACCCGCCTTGAACAGACTAAGCCACACACATATCCCTCTTACAGAATAACTGACCTTTTTCTGCAAACTATTGTTGCCTAACCATGTTTTTAAAGCTCCTTTTAAAGGGTACACTTCAGACGGAACTAGTTTTAACTAATGAATGAATCTCTCGATATACTAGGTCTCTGTGGATTGGTGTCAAAACTACTCTTCTTTCAACTTAAAATGGGAACATTAATGATTTTCCCGGCCGTCGCATACCAAATTATCCAGACTATAAAATGATATTGCTTTATAGAAGGCATTCTCGGAGACCCAGGGGCAATGAGTGGGGGCGAGGGGAAGTCTATACGGCCGGGCGAAAAAAAATCGGCAAAGAAAAGTCATTTCTTCGCCGATTTTTTTTTTCTCCCGTATAGACTTTCCCCCGCCCCCACTAACTGACAGAAGGCAGCTAAAAACGGAAAACCGTAACTAAGATTTATCAGAAAACTTTGCATACTGCTCTTTAACGCTTTGTATTGGATTTCTGAGTGGCGCGTTTGTAATACAGAATACGACAAAAAATAAGAAAGAAAGAAAGAAAGAAAAGATATAAAACAAAACAAATTTTTGTTTTGTTTTGTTTTGCGATTTCTGCCTTACAGTGCTGGTTTAATTTCATAAACCTTGTGTTTTGAAGTCTTTCTCGGCCGTTGCCAGGCTTTAAACACATGAGAACATTCTTTACTGACTAACGCTTTAGCTCAGTATGCTTACTTTTATCGCATTTGAGACCTTTCTTAATAAGGAGAAAGAGATATCGAGGGAAAAGAAAGTCAAATTAATTGTTTTCCTGGCGAGCAGAATTTGGAGTTACTACTTCAGTACAAATATTTCAACTCTCATACAAGGATAGTTGTGACTTGAGACCGGATAAAACCGAACGAATCTGGCTTTGACGTCAGTACTGAGGGAATGCTTCACAATACTATTGTAGTCTGTGTTTCCTGGGAACACCTGCGAATGAAAAGGAAAAAAAGGAAAGAGTTTCACACTGTACGCTTATTAACTCATAAAAATTAAGCCATTTATAATCCTATCAGACAGTATATTATGTGAAAGAAACGCTCGCAAAATATATATGTTGTTAATTAAAAATTACTGAACCAAAAAGTAACAGGAATAAATTACGATAAATTACCGTCTGTCCGGTTCGCGTGGCATTTGTGATGGAAATTATTTTTACTTGAATTTGCTATTATCTTGAAACATGTGTTCACCATATAATATAATTATCCCTTGTCTCTAAAAGGAGTCTAACTTACACACTTAATTTTCGTTTCGTCAAAGCTACGAGAACAAGAAGGCCGACACCTTAATTTTTACACAAAAATGTCAGTTCTCTATAAATGTTCGCTTCTAGACACAAGCATATTATGTTATTTACCTTTTCGACATTGTTTTCCTTGTAGACGTTCCAAGTTACTCCATCTGTAGAAAGATGCACTTTGTAGCTAGTAGTCCAGTGAGAACCTCCCCCGTGTCCTTGTGTTGCCACTGCACAAACAGAGCGCACTGCACCCATATCAACTTGAAGATAGTCTGTTCTGTCTGATTTTGTCTTTGTACACCACGCTCCATATCCCTTGGTTCCATTCAGTCGACCGTAGTATGGAGAATAATTGATATTATGGAATGTGCTTGCCGTCATTCTGGCATCTGGTATTGTGTTGTTGTCCGCTACACCTACAGGCTCACATACTGGACAGCAAATATAAAACAGGACAATCTTGTTACTGTGTTACCTTTGTGTCAATGTTAAAGACAAGCTGGCGGCAACAATATATCATACTGCCATCTAGCTCTTCGAATATAATTCCAGAGAAATATATATTATTTTTTGTTCAAAAGCACCTTCTAATTCGTATATCCGGTATATATGTGACTCGATCACAGAGAACACATTATCTCGATACTAGAGCTCGGTCTATTATATTCGAAGTTTACCTGACATGACTTTTGAACATCAGCAGTGTTGGGCTTAGCCTGGTCTATCAGACGATCGGAATTCACCCACTCTCTCTTCTCAGCTTACTGCACGTGGAGAGACGAGGGAGCGGACAAACTCGGACCGTATGATATTAATCACAATATGATGCGTTACACTGTGGAAAATTTGTAGTTGTATGGGTATTATTCTGCGAAGGAAGTTTATTTTTTCTAAAGAAAATCGCCCTAAAAATATCTCTACACTGCTTCAAGAGGACAACAGTGCAACTGTACAAAAACGTTTTAAAAAAATATTTTCGTGATTTTTTAAATGAATAAATAGTTTAGAAACGAAGCATCTCCCTTATATAGGAAGAGTATAGCTTTTAAGATGTTGGGGCTAATAAAGGGTATAGATTCTGACCATTTCGTCCAGAAATAGGGTATTCTTTGTGCACCCAAGTCAGCAGTTAGGTATAACTCTCGAAAGAACAGTACCTTTGTGATCGTTACTCTTTATCTCGCCAGAAGTATGATTCTAAAATGCTGGATATTTGAAACCTTTTTCAAATTTTTACGCAAACCAATCAGTTTCTGGTCTGGAAAAGGTTGGGAAAATCGCATATTTTGGTCTGAAATAGGGTTGTGGTTTACAAAGTGCGCCGCAGATTCCCTCCAAATTTTCGAAAGCATCGCCTCCCACATCTCCCTTGTTGGAATAATTCCCATACAGAGATATAAAGATAGAGCTATATATTAATACATGCATTTTGGAATCAATGAAGATAAAAACTATATTCATTCCGGTGTTCTTTTTTTTTTTAAAATGGTAGTACTCAATACAGTCTAGCTAATCAATTTTTATTTTATATTCATTTATATCGCCGTTTAAGTAAAGTAAACCATGACTTAAGGTAGGTAAAATCTTACCTCCCATCACGGTTAACTCCATAGTAAAAGTCGCATTGGCAAACATGTCATTCGACGACGCTGTACAAGTATATCTACCCGAGTCCTCCACTTTAGTATTCCAGATTTCAAGTGTTCCGTTCACACTAACATTTGATCGTACGGAAGGTAGCTCGCCGTTTTCTTTCATCCACGTGACAGTGGGTTTGGGGTCCCCAGTAGCCTGACAAGGGACGGTAATATTTAGGCTTGTGTTGACTTTGAGCTGCGCAGGGGGACTGATTATGAAATGTGGCAGCTCCACGACAACGAGTTGTGTAACAGCCGAGTCTTCTCCGAGGGAATTAGACGCTTTACATTTATACAAACCAGAGTCATTCTTCTGAGCATTCATTATTGACAGCTTTCCGTCTTTTGAAGCAGCCCTTGCTTGTGATATTTCGCCGCGCACTTTAGACCACGTGATCACCGCTGGAGGGAAACTAGTCACGTGACAAGTTGGTAAGGTGACATTCTTGTTTTTTTCCACGTAGGATGGACCACGCGAGAGAGAAACCTCGGGCCGACCTGTAATGAAATAATTAAAAACAGCACAATTACCCACAAAAGATTAATAAAAATGCATCGATGAAAAAAAAAATTACCCTCGGACGTGGATGCTTTTTCTACACAATAAAACGTTTATCTTTTAATAATGACAAGGCAAATCGTTTTTAATTATCAAGATCATCATCACAAATTGGAATTTGGGTAAATTTCCAGGTCAAATTTTCGTTGCCGTGGCAACGTGAAAAACCGTTGACAAAAAGCTATATCCCCGAGGTACAGCATATAACAAAATCAAGCCCTTAACCTCCGATATTTACATTCTCCTCAAAAACATTCAACTAATTTCGTTGTAGCTGAGTTACACGAAGACACCAGTTGTCGCAACGGTCGAAGGGCGGTTGAAAGGCTATCGGGTTTCGTGAAATGGTAGTCAGTGTCAGAGTAGGCATTCTCGGCTAGTTCCAGAAGAATATCTACGCAAATTTTAAAGTCTGCCGTTGCAGTTTTCTTGGCTAGTTTAATTTGGCCATAGGCCATGCATCTCCAGATCGATGGACTGCTCTGGACGCTAGACAGGTACACAAACACATGTAACGTTTTCTTTTACGTGTCCTTCTTCTCTGTACAGTGACGAATGGTCCTCCAAAATCTACAGCAGTCTGTGCAAAGGCTTCCAAAGAAGATCGAAGTCTGATCCGTAGAGGAGGAGCCATGACTTACTTTGCAGCTTAAGGTTTTATCCTTTGACCTTCGTTGCACTCCTTTTCCTATTCCCGAATTTCTTCTCGACCAGGAACGATACAGTTTCCAACATTTGATTCGTGCCTCTCGTGATTCGTGCCCCTCGTGATTCCCCTTCTTGTGATAATGTTGGACAATCAACTTCGTTACACAGTTCCTCCGAGGCAGAGTTATCGGAAAGCGAGCATCATGTGGTATGAATTCCGCAAACTTAAGGCGTCTGTCACATCTCATTTGACCCTCCTAGTCTAGCCATGGTTGTAATACGAGCAAATTGCTCTTCTTTGGAAGCTCTCTTTGTATCTGAAGCGAAAAAAAGAAGAGAAACGCCTCTCTTTGTTCGCTCCTTATCACCTGAATCGCAGTGTCTTCAATTTCTTCCAACTTTAATTCTTCACTTTCTCTCTTGCGACTTCTACAATTTTCAATGAAACGGCGAACCCATGCTTGAACTCTTATTAACTTTGTCCGAATAGACCATATTCGTATTCTCTGTATTGGACTGGAACTAGCTTGCAATGGAGGCTCATGCGGGAGAATAGCATTAATCAAAGTCTCTTCGAGATATCGACGTTTTTGCATGAAGTATGAGTTGAAGGTTTATCCTGTGCATTGTTCTTCGAACTTATCATTACAGTTTCTTTGTAGTTTAGTTTAACAATTTCCTATCTTCGCGGAGGAAATGCAGCCATATAATTTTGTCAAAAATAGCTCGTCCGCGCCGGGTATTTATACACATATTCCTTAACATTACACAAATTAACAGTGCAAATTTCACGAGATCTGTCAATTCTATACTTTAAAATTGCAAGGACCTTTCGAGGCAGTCGATTACGGCAGCGAAATTAGCAAATGAAACAGCTAAATATGCGTTCGACGCTTTGTTTTTGCGACGCCATATTTGAATTGTTATAAGTAGACCGCTGTTCAATGTGTTCAAGGCCGTATCGTTACGATTGCTCCACGAAAAAGCACGAAAAAAAATACGGATATTTCCGACTACTGTCGGAGAAAACATTGCGCATATAATTGCGGCGTAAACAAATCGTTACACTCAAGCTGCGTTTTGTCTAGGCTCTGCGAGGGTCGGATATCAAGACTCAGGATTAAACAAAAGCCATATATACAGTGAATGCTTTCGAATTATATTTGAAGATGAAATACGAAAGAATTTTGCTGTATTTGACTGAAATTCCACTCGAACTGCGTAGATACGATCGCATGTTGTAAAGCCGATTCATGCAACATTTCTGTCAACGCGAGGTCTCGTCCCTAACGACCTAGGCTGATGTAGCGACCAAATTTGGCCTAATTTTTCACCGCTCCTAAGCTAAAAGAAGCCCCCATCTCTTGCATTTGTTTTAACTCCAATAATATCTTTGAAAAGAGCGAGTTTTTTGGTATGGTTTATTTTTGACGTTTGTAATTTTTAAACGATGTAAGTGCTAGTGATTATTTATTCGTTTTTTAGTTACGCAATCCATTGTTTGTGCGACGCTTTTAATAGATCGCCTTTCAGACACACGTGCGTTGAGATAAGAAAGCTGACATGTCACTTTTAAAATTGTTATATAACGTTTGTAAATGTGACAAGTCACGTTTTTTCCATGAGATCGCAAGTGATCACCCACAGCGGAAAGTAATCCCTTGAGAAATTAAAACAATCCCTTGAGAAATTAAAAAAGTCCCTTGAGAGTTTACAAATATGTGGTTCCAAATTTTGTCTACATAACCCCTATTCTACGTTTTTAGCTTGTAAACAAGCAAAAACGTCGAAAAAAGAGCTTCATTTCATTTGCATTTGAAAAGATTACCCGCATTAGCCTCCATTGCAAGCTTGTTCCAGTCCAATACCGAGAATACGAATAAGGTCTATTGAAAAGCGTTGTGTGTTGAGACGCCATAACTGATCAGCTAACCATCATCCAGTCTTCGTTTCTTTTATTTGCCTGTTAGTTGTCTTGTCTTTCTGGAGCCTTTTTCTTGATTTCTTTTTACTTTGAAACTAGGTCTGCGTCAATGCAATTTACAGGTCAGTGTAAATCTTTCTTTTTGAAGGAAACCAGAACCATTCCACCACTTTTCTTTCTTGCCCATGTTCAATATTCCCATGTTTCTCGTTGTAAAGTCAGCAGGATTCTCATGGGTTGGAACGTAGCGCCACTGTTTTAGATTAGTCAAACTTTGAATTTCTCCTACGCGATTTGCTACGAAGAGTTTAAATATCGACTTCTTCCTCTGATCTGCCACAGGATGTTCATGCTATCAGACCAGAAGACTGCTTGAACCAATGGATCACTTAAAACTCTAGAAGTTGACTCAGTCAACCTTAGTCCCAAGACTGCTGCCAGCAGTTTTAGACGAGGAATACGTGTCGCAAGTAAAGCAACTCTTGTCTTGGCTGCGACTAATCGTATCGACTCCGATCCATGGCCACTGTCATAATAATGCCTCGTCCTTCGTAATCGAAAAGGCCATAACTTCATATAGTTTCATTAGGAAAATAATGTGCATTAAGTGTCTTTGGAAATGGGTTTCGCTGACAACTCTTGAATAGACAGCACCATATGTATATTGCGACGCACCTACAAACGTATGCAAAGTCTCTGAGATCCATCACAGAACCATTTTCGTGACTTGTGGGTGATTTCTCCTCGGCATAGGCCGTCCCATTCAAGTCCTGCGATCCATATTTGCTGTACCATCACTGTCGCTCGAATGGTAAAAGGTACCAAGAAAACAACTGAATCAAATAATGTGTCAATCTTCGTTAGTAAATTCCGTTTTGTTAACTGAGAGCTTTCCTCGGGTGGATTTGCCTTGAACGTGAACACGTCTTCTTCTGGAAGCCACCTGATTCCAAGTGTCTTCACTGTTGGGAGGGGCTCCTTGATATAAAGAACGACTTCGACACTGCTGTTTCTGCAACTAAGGGCAGCCCATGCTTCTCAGAATGTGACTGATAGACAAACTGAGCTTGAAATGGCGATGAGCTGACCCCGAAAACAACTCGGTTGAATTTGTACTCTTCTGTTTCTCTCTGCTCATCGAATGATCTCTAAGATTTTTCAACTTGCTTTATGTTTGTCAGGATTCAGAACGTGACACTTACGTGATGTGATAAGATTCTCGATTTTCCAGAATTGTCGAAGCAGGCTTCCTATTTCATCTGTGTATCACAGTTCTCGTACAAAGTAGGTTTTCGCGAAGTTTGACTGAAAGTCACCCCCTGTGAGCCCACTTACAGTTCCTGAGCATGTCCATTCTAATGGTGTAAGTCTGGTTACTGGTTCTCCGGGTTGGCCTCGAACATCCTTGAATGAGTAGTGTAACTCTGAATGATGTGGGTACTATGTAAGATCGGGGGACTCCATCAGCCCTATCCAGCACCGTGGCTGGGTTCCATTCCAGTGTCTTGGGGGTTCTGGATAGTCACCTGCTGATCAGTAACTAGACTAGTTAAAGCAGTGGTATGCTGATTATAGTAATACTTCGGTTAGGCCTGTCTCTCTTCTAGTCTGCTGTTAACATCCTCACTGGTGTAGCCCCTCGGATTTTCCTAGAAAGGTTGTCTTGGACCTGTCAGCAGCTCTGCTGGAGGTGGCAACTTGTTGTCGATTTAAATTGCTCGAAGGCATATAAGCGCAATGTCAGGGCTGAGTTAGACCATCTGGCTATCTTCGGGACCCTTGTGACAATCTTGATTTGGCTTTTAATGAATCCACTACTGCGAGGGTAGTTGGGTGAACTTGTCACGTGACTGAAACCACAATCCTCTCCAAACTTGCGGTAGTGCGCTTGGAAGTGGGGCCCATTACCTGATCTCAAAATTCGGGTAATCCCTTGTTAACTGAAGATTTTCTTGGTTTGGTCTGCAACACACTTTCTGAGCTTTGGTTCTTCGGAATTTTTCTGACAAACGATATTTGGTGTAGTAAGCCGCAATTAGAAGGTATTCGTCATAATCAAGGTAAAATAAGACAGTTCCCAAAATCACTGAAAAGTACTCAAAATAAATAAAAATGTGCTTTAAACCCGTAAAAATGTAAAAATAATTCCATTTAAGTTGATTTTTATTAACAGAAACACGCAAAACTACAAATTTGGGAAAACATGCCTGTCAAAATGCCGTTGCCATGTTGATTTCAAGTTACTGACACATCACCCAACCCTACCAAATTGTTGCCAGATAAATTTTAGAAAAAGTCAGAAAGTTTGGCAGCGTTTGGTTAAATCTTAAAAAAGTTATAAAAGTTCAAAGTCAGCGCGGGCCTCAAAAGCCCCCCCCACGGTCTGAATAGGGTTAAGTTGACTTCTTGAAGAGGCATCGGCTTGCAATGTGACTTCTTGTGTTGGGCCTTAGTATGCCAGTGCTGTTTCTGCACTCATTGCTTCAGAGGCTTGTTGATGTGCCGGGTTCCAGGCAAAGGCGCTGCTCTCTCAGAGGGGCTGTTAGGGTGCTGAGACTGGAAATTATTGGACCCATGTACGTTGCTTAACCAAGAAACGTCTGTAGTTCCTGTTTTCCGTGCTCTTCTGACTTCTCATACACCGCAAAGTCGTCAGCGTTTCCTATCGTGCCCTCGCATCCCTGAAAGATCTGATCTATATTAGCTTGGAACACATCTTCTGACATCTAAATAGGGTTAAGTTGTCTTCAATGGTCAGCTCCTCTCGATAAGTCCAATAAGACCGAACTAGTTAGGGTAAATTCCTTACTGTAGTATGCCGCCAATTGTACACAACTTCCTTGAAGGCAGCAAGCTCTGAATTTTTAGCTGTTTCCAGTTGGATCTTCTGCAAACACTCACTTGAGAATGGTGGGCACACATCATGAATCTGCATATTTAAATCAGATATTGGTGCACTCTCTTCAGGCGAGAGCCTCGAGAGAGAATTGCTTATCTGCATTTGCTTGCCCGGCCGATTCTTGAAGGTGACATCATAAGGCTGTCAGCCAAGCAGCATTCTCTGCAGCCTTGGAGATGTTGAGGTCAGGTTTTTCTGCAAGATACCTTCCAATGTATGTGGTCCGACTCCGCAACGAAACTTCGGCCGTTCAGGTACGTATGTAACCTTTCACATCCGTACACAGCAGGTAGGAGCTCCCGCTCAATGTTGGCATAATGTGACTCAGTGTCCGTTAACGCTTTGCCGGAAAAAGCAATTGGCTTGTTGTCTTGCAATAATGTGTCTCCGAGGCCTGTCGTAGAGGCATCGGCTTGCAATGTGACTTCTTGTGTTGGGCCTTAGTATGCCAGTGCTGTTTCTGCACTCATTGCTTCAGAGGCTTGTTGATGTGCCGGGTTCCAGGCAAAGGCGCTGCTCTCTCAGAGGGGGCTGTTAGGGTGCTGAGACTGGAAATTATTGGACCCATGTACGTTGCTTAACCAAGAAACGTCTGTAGTTCCTGTTTTCCGTGCTCTTCTGACTTCTCATACACCGCAAAGTCGTCAGCGTTTCCTATCGTGCCCTCGCATCCCTGAAAGATCTGATCTATATTAGCTTGGAACACATCTTCTGACATCTTGAGACCAAATGGCATGCGAGGGATGGGCTCCTAGTAGCGGCCAAATGGGGATGTAATGGAGGTTGATTCTTGGTCCAGTTCAATGTTCCAATAACCACATCTGGCATCAACAATGGAGAAGTACTTGGCACCACTTAGCTTTGGGAGAATTTCTTCCAAGGTAGGAATCAAGTGATGCTCTCTGAAATAGCTTTGTTTAGTTCCTTGGGGTCTAGGAATACTTCTTAAATTACCATTCGGCTTCCTGCAGTACACCAGACTGTTGACCCGGTCGGCTCACCTTCATTAATCTGAGCGATAAACCCTCGGGATACCATATCATCCAGCATATTTTTTATGTCATCACGCAGACTTGGAACTTTCATATACGGGCATCAAGGCAATCAGGACATTGCTGCAGTACGTAATCCATATCTTTCACTGAAGTGGCTTGTTCGGGGGTACCAATGGCGGTCGGCGGTGAACTCTTCTGTATAGAACAGTTCAGTCACTGTGTGACAAGGTTAACTCTAGGGATGTTGGAAGCCCAATGATGGCTGGACCGTCGGCCTCCGTAACAAAGAAAGTCGCAACTGTCTTCTTGCCATGACTGAGGCTCACACGGAATTTTGCACTTTCCATGTTGGAGCAACTTGGCTTCCCCGTAGGCTGTAAGTACTGTCTGTTCGAGAACACCTGGTTTGAGAAAACGTTCTGGTGTGAGATTCTGAGGATACATTCTACGATACAACCTGAAGGGCAGAATGTTCCTTTGGGCGCCTTTGTCTAGTTTGGCCTTCAGTCGGACGGCTGTTGATGCTGTGTAAGCCATATTAACAGTGACAAATACTTCATTTTGCAGGTCGAGATTGAGGCTCAATAACATCAACTGTGATTGATTCAAATGTAGTTGACACAAATTGATCGATCAATTCTCCTCCGTCTCTACGTTTTCGACTTTAAGATCTACGTCTGCTGCGTCGGTCCTTGCTCCTGGACTAATAACGTAACTTGGGGTTTTCTCTGTTCCTTTGTGTGCCTCGCTTTCCTCCTTTGTTTCTTGAGGGGAAAACCCTTGCCCAGTGATGGTCTTTATTGCAATTCAGGCGCACATAGCCATATGCAGGACACTTATCTCTGGGATTTAAAGGATGCTCGAGTCCGCAGCTAAAGCATTTCTTTGATCAAGTTGTTGTCGTTGTCGTTTCCTTTAATTCCATGAATTTCTTTATTGTTTACGCCATTTAGCTGTTCCACTTGGGACACGATGGCTTCGTAGGTCCTGGTGATGTCGATAGCTTCGTAAATGGTAAGCTGTTCGCCTTTTTCTGGTAATCTTTTTTGTACTTTCTTGTGTTTATTTCTAACGATAAATTGCTCGATCAGGCGCTCGTCCGACTAGGCCGTGTCTCTGAACCTGCACTTCGTGGCTTGATTTCCTCAACGTGTCAAGAAATCATCAATCCATTCTTTGTTTTTTTCTGTCTGAGCTGTTGTAGCTGTTATCTGGCTAACATCTGGTTCTTTTTTGGCGCCACGTGCTTCTCAAATCGCTCCCAAATTTTCGCTGGTTTCGTGCTGTCTTCGTCGCTTTCCCAAAGACTTCTGCGCATTACCGAAGAAAGTCCTCTCAGTCCGTTCTCTTTCCTGTTCCATCTTTTGCTCAAACCTCCAATTGTTTCCGATGCTACTGCCTGGAATTCTGCTTATTAGATAATAAACTCCCTAAGTGTTTCTACTGACTGCCAACGATCATTTTCGTAAATCCATCGATGCTACTGGGCAAGTATTGCTTCCGTCAATTTCTTACACAAACTGAGGTAAAGGAATTCCTTTCCTAATAAATGCCTCCCTTAGATTGACCACAGTTACATCAAGTAAATCTGCATGTCTCTCAAAATCCTTCGCATTTGCAGAGCGAAGTGGCGCAAAATTTTCCAATTCTTCTATATGTATAGCTATCTGACGTCTTTTACCGCCAAACGTTCGTTCTAATCTTTCCTTTGCTGCCTCACAGACCGCCGCAGAACGTCCTAAAGACTCCACGACCTTCAGTGGTTCGCCTGATAAATATGGACATAATTGAAGCAACGCATGCCATAAAAGCTGTTGTCCGACCATCGTACATTAAATACGGGAATTGAAAGACGCTTAAGTTGTTCCAAGTTCCACATCCTAACCAAGCGATGGCGTACTTGAATGACTCTCTGTGACGATGTCTCCGTGTAAACTTTTGTTGTTTTGGTCCTCCGAGCTCCAACTTTAATGCTGACTCTTGTAAATCTTGAAGCTGTTCTTCTTCGAATCAGCGACTACGATATTGACAACTTAATTCTTCTAAATCTTCTTTTGAACGAGCGATGTCTTGTTCTGGCTTGAGTTGATCCCCTTGAATTTGTTTTTCCACAAATTTTTGTTCTACGCTTTCTTCGATTCGGCGGCGGCGAGTATTTTCTGACGCATCAGTTGCCAAACTGGATAATTCGTCCTTCCGAATGTCCAAATATTTTGCACTTTGTCATAAGCACTGACGTATCCGGCTTCTAGTTTGTCCATATTGTCTCCCAGCTCTCTGCGTTTCTCCATCTCTTTGATTCGTAAATACTCTTGCGATAATTCTTCGTTGTTTCATGGCGTGTTCTTGTACTTGGCAAGTTTTTGACAAACTTGTTTGACTTCCCGCCGGCTCGGGTAATCCCTTTTCATCCAGAAGGCCCGGGTACCCTGGTAAATGCTGATTTATCCTTTGCTTTTTCCTGCTTTAAGTTTTCAATTCGTTTTTCTCATTGGTTCAATGCTTCGCTATGCTCGCCGACCATTGACATGATTTGGAACCTCGCTCTGCTACCATAAAATGTTTACCAGAAACATTTTATTGGCTCCACGATGTCCGATTACTTGTTACACTCGATTAATTCGAAAAACTATAAACACGTCCAACGATCTACTTCAACAAAGATTGCCCTTACGTCCTCGAAAACTTCGAAAATGTCCCCACGAACTTGTTACATTCAAATCAAATAACCGAATTAAAATGAAACCTACATGCAAAAAAACTTAGACCGTAAATTTACATAAATATTCTAAGCAAAGAAATAAATGAAACTATGCCATCTAGTTATCCAGAAGAAACAAAAAGATTTATAAAACTAAATATTCTAAATATGACTAATAATTCTCTCGTGTCGAAACGCTATTAGTGAGCGTTGAAAAATAAGCATGTCATAAATAAACCAACGTCATGGCAGAAAACGCCTTTAAAACTGCAGCTGCATTCATGTGCAATTCAACCCGAAAAGACAAAATTATATTTGTTTTCGATCCAAAACGTGTATATCATCATTTGCTACGACAGTGGCGTGTTGCAACAATCGATCGATTTGTGCAAATGAATAATTTTATTCACTACCCGAAAAAAAAAGGTTGTCGATCCGACAATCAACAAAACCACGCTCCATAACAATGACGATGATGATGATGTTGTTGATGATGATGATGATGATGACGATGATGATGATGATGATGATGATGAAACTGATCCTGACGGCTAAAGCGGTCAATCAATCAATCGATCAATCAATCAATTTATTAAAGTCACGGCGCTGGATGATGTTGCCCTCTCTATCCGAGCCAGAGGCTTATGTAAAAAGCGCATGACAATAATTAAAATACATTATAAAAACAATGGGAACTAGTAAAAGTAAAAAATAATAAAAATAATAAAAAATAAAATAAACAAAATGGATAAAAAACTAAAATATATCGATAAGGTTTTTAGAGCGGCAAGACATGTTGTCAGTGATTTTGCGTACTTCGCTCTAACAACCTTATCTATTTAATCGATTGTAAAAAATACGTCAATACATTGGAGAGACCAAACGTCAACTCAACGAACGCTTCGGACAACGCCTCAGATCTATCCTTAACCACCATGAACTTGACGACCCTTCTCCAGTATCCATTCATTTCAACAAACCTGGCCATTCAATTAACGACGTTCACCTCATCCCGCTTGAAATTATTCATAGCAAACGTGACTCAGTTAGGAAGGCTCGTGAAGCCCATTTAATTAGTACCAAAGCGAAAACATTTAATCCCCTTGGCATAAACAGACGTCACGAAACACGTCACTGACACTTGTTAATTAGTTCTTAGAACCAATCATTGTTCAGTATTTTATTTTAATTTTTCTTATTTTTAACGATCTTTTTTCTTTTTCTCACATTTTTTATCCGCCCAGCCCCTGAGGAAGGTTTGTATCGCAAACCGAAATATAGGGCAATGCAATACGTCTTAGTTTTTTTTAATCAACTTTGTTTATTTTTGACCACTTTAGCCGTGAGGATCAGTTTGCAGTCTATATTTTCCGTTTTAACTAAGTTACTGATCCAGATCTTCAATAAATCCGGCACCACTCGTCGTTTATTCATTTATTTATCTATGTAGAAAGCTTTTCTCCTAGAATCAAAATGTAAATATTTTTAACTTTATGTAGCTTAGATATATTTCTTAACAAGTGTCTCTAATTAGTATTTATAAACTAAATACTATTGACACTTAAATTGAGTCCTTCATTCATTCATTCATTCATTACGATGTGACGATTTGCAGAAAACGATAACTAACAAAACATACAAGTATAACGAGAATGGCACTCTATAAATTACGATGTAACGATGCTTTACTATTGACAGATGAAATCTCAGTGAAAGGACTCCTGAAAAGCATGGCTCTTTGTTGGTTATCGTGAGCAATTAAAAGAACGTGATAAAATATTGATTTAATAGTACTTTTCGTTTCCATTACCTTTTTCGCAGTTTTCTCCCGCAAAACCAGGTTTACATTCACATAGATATCCCTTGGAAGTAAATCCATTCAGGCATGTTCCATTGTGCGTGCAGAGGTTAGTGAGGCAAGCGTTCTGATGAAATAAACAAGTAGTAAAGCTTGCACAGATCTTTAAATTATTATTATATTTGTGGTTAAAAGAACACCGACTCCGCGATTGAGTCTCATACCTGTGTAGCTCTGTAGATAAATCCCTCCTTTGGTTTAAGATCTTCAGAATGCGTGTTGTGATCAGAATCACTAAGCTGGCAGAGCATTCTGGCATTTGTTGGAGGACCAATGTTAAATGAGACACACTGGCTTTCCATTGTACACAGGTGCTTACATGATGCGTGTATTCCTATGGAAAGGTTTTTTATCACATGACCAACAAGGGCATGACCTTCCAACGGTGTTGTAAACTTTAGCGATCGACAGAGATCTGAAAAAAAGTTTACAATAATGATAAAAAAAATATTAAACAAAAACCAAAACTTTATTAAGAAGAAAAACAGTTTTTTTTTTTTTTTTTAAAAAAAACAACCTTTGAAAACATAACTTCCAAAAAATGTCAAGTCACCTGGCCAAACACCGGGCTTGAATGAACTGTTTGAGTCAAAAAAACGCCGGGTCCACCAGGCAAAGTTTGAAATAAATGCCTGTGGCGTTTAATCGAGAACATACGGTATGTCATTTGGGATTGTAATTTTAAACATGTATATTTTACGTAATTATAATTGTTCAGCCGAAATGCTTCCAACTAATTAATGAACTGCATGTTTATCTTAACAGCATGGGAGAGCTTGCTCCTGACAAATGAAGAGATGATTAAGGGTTGTTTCTCACCGGAGGTCTTCCAAATTAAAATAAATATTATTTGGATATTTTTCATGCAAATTAGTGAGTATGCTGTGCTATTACATATGCAAGTACGAGGTAAAAATCGACAATTCGGGGCAAGGAAAACAACGCTAAATCTCATATCCCCAAGTTGAATTGTACGAAAACTTTAGCGAAAAGTGTGTGTAAATAATCTGCGAAAAGGCAATTTCAATAACAATTTCAAATTCAAAATTAAAAACAGCATCTATTTTAAAATGTTGTCGATGACAGAAATTGAAAGTAGTATTGTGGAGTCCACATTTTTAGAATTTCTTTTTGACAAAAGAGTTTCATGCGATGTAGAAAACAGACGAAACAGTATTCAACTGCCATAGCTATCTCGACTTAGACGAAGTATTTGCTCGCTGTGTGAGAGTATTAACGAAAAAGGAAACAACGAAATGCAACACAGAACTCGGCAAGTGAAAATTGCAATTTCAAAAGGAGACAGGTTTCCCTGCTTTAAGATATTAAGAATCTCTATTGTTGTCCTCTTTGAAAAGAAGCGTTAAAAAATCATCATGTAACAAAGAAATGTAGTTATCGTAGTTTTGAAGGTATTTATTTGTTTATTGAACCTTTGCACTTTTAAGGCGATCCAGTAAACAGTCGCCAGAGGTTACTTATAGATTGTTGATTGAACTATCAGAATAACGTTCGAGGACGAAAAAAAAATTACCTCCAATAGCGGTTTTATTAAAAATAATACCAATAATTTATGCTTCAGTTTTTATAACAGAAATGTTATTCTACCTGCAAAAAAAGAAGTTTACCAACCTTGATTGGCATATGTGATGCAGTGCAACCAAGCTCCCCAAAGCATAAAGGTGTACAACGAAGCCACGCGGAAAAAGCGACCTATCATATTAATAAATACTAATGAAAACGATAGAATAACTTGCTGAAAGCACATGTATCTGCAAGTCACTATGAAAGTGACAGAGTAGAGCAAAAGACTTAGTAGGCGTTTATTTTAAATATTAAATATTAATGGGATTTTTCGTATCTAACAAAATTCTCGATTTCGATTGGTTTTTTTTTTCCCCCTAATTGTCGAGTAATTGGCGCGTGGTCACGTGGGTGTCTTATTTCAGGTATTCAATTTCATTTTGTTTTTAAAATTGGATACCCGTTATCAGATAACTTCGTCATTTGCGCCATTGGTGTGTAATCGATAACATGCACTTTGTCATTTGGGATTTCAATTTAAAACAGGTCTATTTTATGAAATTATAATTGCTCAGCCGAAAGGTCTCGAAGTAATTAATAAACTGCATGTTTATCTTAAACTAATTGCTATTTCACAGAGCTTGCTCAGACAAATGAAAGGTTGATTTAAGTCTGAGAGTTTGTCGCCGGAGGTGTCAGTTTCAAATGTAAATAAAAATTATTTGGAGGTCAATCAAACTTTTTTCATGCAAATTGGTGAAAATGTAGTCGCGTGACGCGTGCAAGTACTGCGTAAAAATAGATAACTCGGGGCAACGAAATCAACAGTAGAACTCACATCCTAGTTAAAGTGTATTGTAGCAAAATTAAAATTCATCGACGGTCGAAAAAATTGTGTACTTCAATCTGCGAAAAATCTACTCTGGTACAATCGCGATAATAATTTCAATTCAAGAACCGATTTCAATTGAAAATGGAAAATATCGGCGATGACAAAAGCTAAAAGGAATGCTGTGGAAGGCTTTATTTTTTTAGTTTTGCCAAAAGTGTATTATCTAGCTAGAAAAATAACTTGAGGCGAAACGGGGGGATGTTTTTTTTTTGTTAATTATTAATGAAAAAAGGAAACTGTGAAATGCAAGGCAGACCTCAGCAAGTGATAACGGCAATTTCAAAACTTGATAACTTTCTTCGCTTTTAGATACTTTATTTTGTCCTCTTGAAGAGAAATGTTCAAAACAAGCGTATCATGTAGCAGAGTGACGTGATGTGCCTGGAGTGCGTAGTTTTGCACAGAATCTAGGTATTAATTAATCATTAATTGAACCTTTGCATCTTTAAGCCGACTTGGTTCGCCTGTTTTCCAACGGTTAGTTATGGAAAGATTAGAATAACGTTTAAACGACGCAAAAAAATACCTCTAAGGGCAATTGTAATAAAATACTACCATTTGCGTCCATACTTGAAGCGTGACGAATTCAACGCGTAGTTTTACTTTTAAAACCTCAACGGTTTTGTCTTTTTACGTGTCTCTTTTGACCACTAAAAAGTTTGCGGTCAGGTCGCGAAATTGACAACGCTTTGGCGCCATGCGATAATTTTTTCTTCACGAGCTATTAATATTTTCAAGATTTGCACGCTCACCTCGATAGAAGTCTGCTCGGAAAATGTTATTGCAATGGAGAGGGAAAAAGTTGACAAGTTTGGAAAGAATTATCGTCCAGGAGTCGCTTAAGAGCAAGATTTTCAATGCTTGATTCATTTGTCCGAAGTAACACATAACCAGTTAAAAACCGTTAACGTTTGAAAAGTAAAACTATGCGCTAAATTCGTCACGCTTTATGGATGAATGCAAATGGTAGAAATAACTGATAACAAATTTTCCTTCCGTTTTTATAACGACAATATATTTCTACCAACATATAGAGGAGTTTACTAACCTTGCTTGGCTCCAGCGATGCAATGCAACCCAGCCTTCCAAAACATAAATGCGAACAACGAAGTCACACGGAAGAAGCGACTTATCATATGTATGAATACCACTAAAAACGCTAGAATAACTGACTTAAAGCTCATGTATCTGCAAATCACTATGAAAGTGACAGAGGAGAGGAAAAGCAGTGAGCCATGCATGTTATGAACGGAAGAGACTTAGTAGGCGTTTTCTTTAAAATATTAATGACAGTTATCGTATTTCGATTTTTATTGGTTCTGCGCACCCATTTGTCGCGTAATTGACGCGTTATTACGTGGGTTTCCCATTACAAGTAACCAATTTGAACAACTTCCAATTGGATACCTGTAATTGGACACCTACGCCGCTCGTGCGTCCATCATATGCACTAATTAACAATTAGACTACGAGCCCGAGTTTTTTATGAGCAAATAGTCAACGAGGCGCAGCCGAGTTGACTATCGCTCATAGAAAACGAGGGCGAGTAGTCTAATTGTTTTAGTAGAAACTCTAAAGGATTGCAGTCCAAAACCTACAATATTGTGCACTTTAAAGACAAAAATCAAGAAAATTTACCTCTTAAAGAGCTACTCTTGCGCGCGACTGTTTTCTATCGGCGAATAGAAATCAGTGGGAGAACCAATCAGATTCGCGGATTTCCAATAGAACACAGCTGAGTTTCTACTAAGAGGAGTTATTTCATGCTGTTTTCCTAATGTTTGTAAAACTGACTTTTTCATACAAAAAACTTTCCAAAGGATCCCTAACCCCGAAATTTGTTATATAGATACGATTAATTAGTAATTGAACCTCGTGTCGTACAATTCAGAGGGTAATAGTGTTCGCAATTTCAAATCTGTCTCGGGCTGCGCGCTCGGCCGACACGAGGTCCAATTCCTATTGCTAAAGGCGCGTAATCACGTGGGTGTCCAATTACAGGTATCCAAGTTGAAGATTTTTAAATTGGATACCTGTAATTGGATACCTACGACATTCGTGCGTCAATCACTTTAATAGATGGCTTAATAATAGATGGCTTCTTTCTTGCTGTTTTCCTACTCTTTGTAAAACCAATTGAACATATTTAAAATAATGGTAATAGGACTGAGTGAAGTCCAATTCGGTCTGTAATCATACGAGGGATTACCAAAATCGGACGACCGCAAAGCGGGAGTCTGATTTGTTTAATCACGAGTATGATTACGACAGAATTGGACGAAACGAAGTCAAGTTACCAATTAATCAAAACTATGGCAAAAATCGAGAAACAAACAAACTTTACCATTAAAGTCTTTGTGAATACTGAAAAATATAACAGTTTACTCAACAAAATGTACAACAACAGCGCACGCAAAATGACGCGTACTGTCCAATTACACAGGCAAGACGCGTAAACTGTCCTATTACACTATCCAATTACAAGCATGACGCGTACACTGTCAAATTAGTGCTCAAATCGGGCTGCTGATAACCAATCACGTTCGAGAATTTTGTTACAGCTTTGATTAAGGAAGTAATCGGGCCGAGCGCACAGCGCGAGGCCGACCTGAAATTACGAGCACGATCATCATTATCATCATCATAAACTTTATTTAATCTCGAATTTCAGAGTAGCTTGACAAGCTAATATTTTCGAGAACAAAATATTTGATAACGAAAAATTAAAAAATATAAATTGCTATTTGCATATTTACAAATTTACTTACTCTCTGAATTGTAGGACACGAGGTCCAATTACTAATTATTCGTGTCAATAACAAAATTTAAGGTTAGGAAGTCTTTGGAACCTTTTTTGTAAGAAAAAGTCAAAGGTAAATTCAATTGGTTGTACGCGTGATTGACGTGTGAATGGCATAGGTGTCCAATTACAGGTATCCAATTTGAAGTTGTTCAAATTGGATACCTGTAATTGGACGCCCACGTGATTGCGTTGCACCCTCGGATGAAATTACTCGCCTGATAACAAGCCCCCTGAATTGTACTAATTATAATACTGTTACTAATCAATGTTGATGAAACGCTTGTCGTAATAGCGTATGTATTTGTAAATAATACATCCCAGAAGTTTGGATTAAATTTCTTTTATTTTGCTTAAAGATTGAATAATAAAATACAGATGTATGTAGAGGTTGTTGGAGACGAACTGACTTAATACACACAATATTTGAATTCCTAAATTGCTGTACAGGTTAAGTGTACAAATAGTCTTAGCAAGCATTCGAAAGTCTTGATAGTTGTAATGTTAAATAGAGGACATACTCATCTTAGCCTCTCTAGCCATACACAAGCTATTTAGGGTTAGGAATGGTAAGATTGGGAGGAGAAATTTCTCGAGAAATCGTTTACATTTTTTATCTTTTCTCATTAAAGCCATGTTACACGAGGCAATTTTCTTTGCAACTTGCAACGCAACCATGATAACCGAAAAACATTGCAAGTTGCACAGTGGTTGTCACACGTTCGCAAATATTGTTCGCAACTTGCAATAGACACGTTGCATAAATGGCACCTCAATTTGAATAACAATACATTATACATCCTTAGCTGCGTGTGGATGTTTTTAGACAGCGGACTTTTTACCTGAATATGAGGCTTAGGATGTAAAAGTATTGTTATTTAAATGCAGTTGCCATTTATGCAAAGGCTCTATGCACCCGCTTGAAAAAATTAAGTTCAAATCTTCCACAAGCAAAGGACGCACTCTGACGGGCTCATTTTAATAAAATTGCGTTGCAAGTTGTGTTTTACCTCCAAATTTGGTTGAAAAAACATGTTTTATCGGTCATCAAACTTGAGATGAGTCCACAGAAAATGTTCATTTATTTTTTAGCTATATTGCGCCCTTTTTACACGTTGCAATTGTGCGTAATCGAATGTATTTCAAGGCGCACAAACGTTTGCGGTGCTATTTTGTTTTATTTAATTAAACGACAGAACACTTACAATAACGCAATTAAAGACACAGAAAAATGAATTAAAAAATACTAAGTACAAAAATACAAATAAGAAATATATCTATACGTACCGTAGTTGTTTAAAAACACAACTACTTGTCAGCAAAAGTACCGGACTAGCATGCTTACATTTTGGGTACGTAAGAAACAAAAAGGAAGAAACTAATAAGATAATTTCTTAAAAACTGATACGTTGGTAGGCTGTACATATCGCTGGAAATTACATTGTTTTAAGCTGAGAAGAAAGCCCTTCGCTTACTCTACAAGATGACATAATTTTTGTTAGCTGTGATGTCATATGACGTCACGTGACGTCATAAGAGCCGACATCTTGGATCTGCCATCTTGGATTAAACCATTTTCTTAGAAAGTCACAAAATAACGGAAATTGATGCAAAATCAAGTCAGAATGAGGGTTGAATGTAAAAATAAACAAATCTTTAAATTGTGTGTAAAAAAAACTGGAAAATTAAAGAAAAATGTTAAAAATGACGATTTTTGGCCAGACCTGCTTGTAATTATGACGTTGCTATGACAATGTCAAATATCATGGGCACATAGTTGACATATCAAAATTTCCGCAAGGGATGAATGAACAGCTACTGAAAGTTTTAACATTGTAGAGTAAATCTTCTTCTCAAAATTTTGGAAAACCCTTAGAGGGGTGGCAACCCCTCCCCCCCCCCCTTCTGTACGTCCGAGGGTTAAGTGACGTCATGACCGCCATGTCAGTGTTCATAAACAAGACATAAGCTTAAATTAGATTATTTTAGATTAGCTTATTTTTTATTCCACCAACAGGGCTGACACGTCATTGTCATTTGAATCTCTTGGGATCGACTGCAAACCATCAATACAGAGAAAAATGACATGATGCTCAAATGAATAGTATTGGTTAATTATATATTGTGTGTCTACATCAGTGAAGTCTATCTTTACACATTGTTAGCTATATATTGAGAACGTTCTTCAGTGAAGTTATCTACTGTAGTGGGGCTATGATATGGTAGTGATACTTTAATAGTCTTGTGGTTATAAAAGCTGGCTTTTTCATTTTAAACAAGGAAGCTTCCAAAGTTGTTATATATCATTGTTTGTCTTTGAAGCATTTGTTATATACGAAGTAATTTTTGGCGCGAAATTTTATTTTCTTGAGGATGTACGTGTATGAGCGATGGGTGTTTTTCCTTTGTTCTTGTTCAGTTCTTCGTGATATTTTCATGTAACAATTAATAAAGAAATTACGCGATTTTGCTATAGGCTATAAATCACATCTTCGAGAAGAAAGCATATCCTTCAGAACGAACAAAACATCCTATAATAGTACAATAGCAACGAAACAATGTCCGGGGAGGGGTGGCTAAGGTAAATTTCCAGTCCCTTAGGGGCTCTTATGACCCTTCCACTGCGGGTTAATTAAGGCCTGCGCAGTTCTATGCTAAAGCTTTAGTAGAACGAGAGAAAGAGAACTTCCTGGGTAAAAGATCACGTGCTACACACACGGGAAACGAAAAGTTGAGATTTTGTGCCATGTGACTGCCATGTGAAGGCCTATTTCCGCAAATTTTCTCTCGAGATGTTTTTGTACGATTATCCGCTAGCCAACAAAGCTGCAGTCCTTAAATTTTTACCCTGTAGTGCAATATAACAATAGAGTTGATGTTCGCGGGCGTAAATATGTTTTTGGCCCGACTCAGGCTCATTTTAGCCCGAGCCGCAGGCGAGGGCTAAAATGAGCTCTGAGAAGGGCCAAAAACATATTTACGCCCAAGAACATCAACTATATTACTATTATAATCATTTCAGAGGGCATTTAGCAAAGGAATCAAAAACAGTAAGCGATATATTGAACACTGCCGTTGCGAGTCGGCGTATATTTCTGATTAAAAACTAGGTTTAAAAGTTTACAAAACTCTGCAGAAAACCGCAAAATTACTCAAAACAAACTTTGCTTGAATAGGAAATTACAAAATTGTATCGGCAGCAAAGAAAAAGTCGTCATTTAGAAGTGTTAAAATTAATTGTGCTGTTAACTGAACTGGCAGTTTGGAATATGCCTGAAATTCAACTGAGCGAGTTTCGCTCGTCGAAGACAAACTTACATTCACTTCGCCGCCTGGATTCTTCTTTGAGTTTCTGTAATTCTTCTTCATCTAGCTGAGAAGACTGAGAATTTGCTTTCCTGTTCAATCCTTCAAACATTTTGTCGTTATAAAGCTCAAAATCAGTTTTGAAACGTCTCGACTCAAATTAAACGAAGCTTGAAATTATGCCAGCTTGTGCGGTTGTGCCAGCCAGCAAGAAAACGGCGCGAACAGTTGAATGGTTTTCAGTTCTGATTGGCTGGCTTCGGTTTTTTCTTGTTTCTGATTGGTCCACCGCAGCGGGCTAAAATATATTTTAGCCCGCTGAATTCTCCATTTTAGCCCGCAAAATACGCCACAATGCCCGATGAAATGATTATAGTACATATTTTACCGTTCCTAGATTTACAAAATTGAATTTCAAGAACTCAAGTATTTTGGACTCCAAAATGTGATCAGTCAATTCTGCCCATTCACGTCACTTGAACTTTCTTGATTTTCTGATCACCATATTTCAAGTCACGACCTATAAATCTATAAAATGGTTACAGCGATGGCTAAGAAGCAAAATAATGTTTTTACTTCACAATATGACATCGCATGCATTGGCTATATTTTAATGAAAGTAAAAATCAACAAGTTAAAACTAAGGAGCAACAATAATAGTGCGGTACGGTATGTAATCCCGTGGGACTTTCGTGCCGAAATTGAGTTTTTCGCTGTTTTGCACTAATTTTGGGCCGAATAATAAGAATCCGATGGGGTTCAAATTTTTCGACCGCGTCTTCCCATGTTTCTGGCTACTTGAGGATTTAATTTATGCTAATTATATGCTAATTATATGCAGGAATAAGTTTTGCAAATATCTTTGCTCTGATTTAAGATTAACGTACCAAACGTTATAAAAAGCTTGCTTTTGACTACTTAAGTCATTTGACTTAAATTGGTTACCACGGCAACCGGTGATGACGTCAGGATTAACTACCTGCTATTTTGGCGGTGGCCATCCTGGATCCGCCTTCTTGGATTTTCGAACTCTCATTTTCAAAAGCAAAACATAGCCTTTTTTTGATTAACTTTAACTAACGAATGATTTCCATTACGAGTGATGTCCAAATAAGGGCAGAACTTTCTTATTTTTTCTTCCTTTTATTGAGCACATGTACTTTTTAGTTAAGCGCATGTACTTTGTTAGTACCATAGTATTCTACTCGTCTTTCTCCTGTTATGTCTAATACTAATGTAGCTAGAGTCCCGTTAAGTTGACTTAAGTTTATGCACTAAGAGCAGCATCATCCTCTTCCTCATCATCAACCTGCGTGTCACCTTTGAATGGAATTGAAACGTTTTTTTTAAAACATTAACAAAGAGGAGTGCATGGAAGCCTGTTCTTAAAACAACTACAGCGTCCCTTGCAGTCCGAATTGCAGCTACATTTATTTAGCTCCACAACAGCTTAGAGTACAGGGAGAGACAGGCACATAACAGTAACGTATGCTCCTTGGTGTTCGCTAAAGCAATTCTCTTTAAGGGGTGGAAGATTCGGGCAGCTGGTGGTAAAGGATATGTCGCGCATCCGTTTGCGCGGATGATGTAAGGGAGTAAAAAAGCACGCATTGGAGGCAGCATCTCAGCTTCCAAGTTCCTGGATCGAAAGAGTTCCCATCGAAGTTCAGCAAGGGTGGTAGGTCCCGCTTTGCAGAACACTTGGCAGACAATTTCCTCTAGGTCTTCAACTTGAGTAGGCAGTTCTCCGTTGGCTAACTGGTTGAATAGCGAGGGGCAGACCGACTGAGAGAGGTGTTTGTACGGTGTGTTTCAATCCCTTATTTGCCTTAGGTTGATCCTTGACTTGACTTCTTGTGTTTTGGACAGCGAACTGACCTGCTAAGTTAACAATTTTGTTAACTTCTTTATCAGCATTCCCGAAACATCGCCTTAATGGTATCCCTACTTGCTATCCATTTGAGCTGACAGTACATCAATAGCCTTGCTGACGGCTGCTAACTATACAACTATGTTAGGTTCATTTTTACCCAGCGACTTACAAACTGCAGATTTGGAAGCTGCTCACTTAAAAGTTGTTTTAATCACTTTTAGTAATTTCCTGTTTCGCTTATTTCCATCGAATATCTGTTTAATATTGCCACGTAGATGTCATTTACTTCAGCCATATTCAAGCTGGCGCTATCGTCCGCTAGCTTGTTTTGAACTGCCAGAACTAATTCTACATCGCACGCCGAACGAATAACTTATTTTACAGAACCACATTCACAATCAGCGCCGAAGGTGCGCTGAGCGTAACGCAAACAGCTCCTGTGGTTATCGATTAAGTGCTGAGGCGTTTTCTGCATTATCCCTGCGTATTTTTCTTTATTTCTAATAGCGTTGTTCCCACTTGATCTGAAAAAAAAACGCGGTAAATCTATTACAGTTTCACCGGGCTGCGACTTAGGGAGTGTTCTTGCCCTTTAAGGCCGCGAAGAGGTCGATGACTTAGAAGGACGACCAGGGCCTCGCCAGAAAGAGGATGAGGAGTTGTCTGTCTAGGCCCGTCTTATTCAATGCAAAACCCTCGTTGCAGATAATACACACCAAATGAGACATGACTTCATCGCTACTACTTGACTCTTATTTAACAAAACAACAACGACAAGTTAAAATAAATAATTTGTGTTTTGTGTCTATACGCTTAAATGTGCAGCTCGAGCTGACGAGTTTCTTTTAAGGACTCGAAATTGTGAAAATACGCCTAAAGTTTTGAGTTTTACAGCTTTGTTTTTTGGGTGTGAAAGTGTGCTAATAAATGACAGATTTTTGATGTCCAAAGAATACCCTTAAATGTTTCCTGATTGGCGTACAATAACGCTTCTCAAATTATTCTTACTTTATTGTTTAAGCTTTACTTTCAGCTTTCCCTTCTGATAAATTTAAAATACGCTTACCTTGATCGGTCACTCTCCTTCTTTTATGTAAGAAATAAGAAACCCAGGACAGAACGAATAGAAAAGAAACATCATTGTGCGTTTCTACCTGACGAACCAAACTTTAATTGACTTAAATTGATTTTCTACCCACAAGAATAACAACTTTAGTCATACGACGCACGTCAAAAGGTCAAACTACGTTGTAAGTTTTTTCGGTGTAAAATGGAGTCAGAGCAAAGATATTACCACAAAACCGTTTAAATACACGAAAACTTTAAACGGAAATCTTCAAAAGTATAAAACATCAGTAACAGAAAGAAGACAAATAGCGTTTGCGTTGTTACTATGGGACTAACAAAAGTCAATGCAATTTTTGTAGAAAACAGGAGAATAAAGAACTTTTTGCACTTAACTGGACATTGTTCGTACTGGAAATCATTCGTTAGTTAAAGTTTATTTAAAATGCTTTGTTTTGCTACAGAAAAGTGAGAGTTCAAAAATCCAAGATGGCGGATCCAAGATGGCCGCCGCCAAAATAGCAGGCCGTTAATTCTGACGTCATCGCCGGTTGCCATGGAAACCAATTTAAGTCAAATGACTTAACTAATCAAAAGCAAGCTTCATATAACATTTGGTACGTTAATCTTAAATCAGAGCAAAGATATTCACAAAACTTATTCCTGCATATAATTAGCATCTCATTAGCATAAATTAAATCCTCAAGTAACCGGAAACATGGGAAGATGCGGTCGAAAAATTTGAACCCCATCTGATTCTTATTATTCGGCCCAAAATTAGTGCAAAACAGCGAAAAAATCAATTTCGGCACGAAAATCCCACGGGAGCGATTTTTCGGACATACCGAACCGCACTATAAAGCTAATCCTAGACGTACGCCGCAAGTTAAGTCATTTCTACCTAGTTACATGGTATAGATACCACAAGACTCCTGTAACTCAGTGGTAGAGCTCCCGACCGGTGGAAGGTCAAACGTTTGATGCTGCTATTGTGCATCATCGTCATCATCATGTGAAGCAGTCCTTCGCACCTTCTCTCCTGAGTATGTGTCCCAACCAGTTCCACCTTCTTTGTGCGTTCTTTTGTGCGGCCATCGTTTATTCTAAATTCGTGTTTCAAAAGTCCACTAATGTGTCCTTCTTGGGGTTTTCAACGGACGAACACGGCTAGCACGTCAGCGATCCCGACATTCCCTGTGCGATCAATATACGACACAACGATAAATACAAGTTTGGAATTTGACTTACTTTGGGGTTGTATTTTACTTAACGAGTTGTGTGTCCTTGTTGCTCTGATAATAAGCACAGTGAAAGTCACGGGTATCAATGATTTGTAAAAAAAAGTTTACTGAGAAGAGGCTGCGTCTCCGAGTGGTTTATGACGCCAGTGATGTAGTCCGGAGGTCCCGGGTTCAACCCCTCCACCCTGCCATAAGCTGGATTTGTTCTTTGTCGTCCAGAGTTCAAATCCTCGGTCACGCTTTGTATATAGCCAACTGGTCTTCCTTCTGGTAGTTGGGTTTTGAACTATGTTATGTTCATTTTTAAAGGCATGCCTGTAAACTAGCTTTTTCGAAGAGATATAAAGCTAAGTGCATTCCCACTATAAACAACATTTATGTTTTCCCCTCTGTCCCACCTTTTCATCAAACAGTGCTGCATTCCCTGACGCTTGTTTGCAGGGCCCATAAACAGGAACTGAACACATTTAAGTTGGAATTGAATGGCTATGGACGAAGGCCCATAGCCGCTTTAATAAAATTAATCTATCCAATTGTTTTTCCATTTCAAAAAGCGTAATTAGTGAATTACTTTTTCTGGCCCAGCAAAGGTGAGGGCACCCAAAAAACGACAATGCACAACACCAAAAGCAATGCCGAGAGGCCAAAAAGATGCAGGGGAGGGCTGGGAGGGCTAAGAAACTCCTACTCCAGCGAGTCAAAAAAATGAATGTCACAAAAGCGATTGAATGCTCAATCGTTCCATAAGATCTGAGAGGGGGCATCGTTTGTTTCCATCCCATGAACCCTCGGCACATACCCGGATGTTGTCACACATCGCGTGACACGACAAAATAATAACACATGACATCGCCGTGGAAAAACATAAAAATTTTATTTGCAGGCAAATATTTCATTTACAAAAATATGTTTACTTACCGTGATCATCCCATAGTACATAATTCCCCAATTTACTGTATTGGATGCTTTGCACAGGAACACGATTTTCCCAAGGGCAACCAGGACCTGTAATTACCAACCAACCAGTATCACCCTCACAACCATCATAAAGCTTGCTGATCTCAAAGTAGCGATCGTATGAACCGGTCAAGTCAAACTGTTGTAAGTTTTCAGCCGTTTTCAGGTCACTCCATGGAGACGAAATCAGGTTTTGCTGCGAAAACCAGTTCAAGTTGTTTGTACCACTAACATTGAACTTGAGGGCGACCACTTCATTGCCATCCTTATACAGCACCACACGGGCCTGTAATCACAGCAAAAAAAACATTATACGTATAATACGTGCACTCGTCAAGTAAACTGTAAATTTATATTTTATATTCACTAAGATGTATCAGAAAAATAATTACTGCTATATCTTTAGACCAAATCGTGACAGAAACGTTACTGATCTATCAATGCATCCTTTTTTATTCTGAATAGCTTGGGTCAATCACTAAGACTCTGAGACTAATAGGGTCTAATATATTCTGGTGGTTTGGCGGTATAGGCCAATTTTGTGTGTGCGTTTGCTAGTGCATTCCTATTCTGGCGGTTTACGGTCAAGAGATTATGGCGTTTTCAGTCTTTGGAAGAAAACGAAAGCTTTTTTGCGGTCTAAAAAGAAAAAAATATGGCGGTTTGCGGGATGTGTGACCCGCTATAATATTATATAGACTCTTGACCAACGATGATGGTTGGTTTTTAGCGGAGCTCTCAGCGGCCCGAAAGGCCGAAGAGCAGAGCCCCATACCCATAGGAAATTAATAGACCCATGCTTTTGGTTTTTCATGGTCATCATGGCTAGCGGCATGGTTCGTGGACGCGTGCACCCTAGCGACGACGACGTCGCCCCAACATGGCGGCCATACTCAAGAAATAGGTTTAATTAAGGTTGTGGTTAACATCAGCTTACATCTTTGATATTGTGCATCCATGTCATGGTCAATTGACAGCTGTCAAAACAAGATATCCGCTGACCAGTATCACATGAACATATCGCGGCTCCCATATAGAACTCATTGAAGTCGAATGTTTTTAAGTTTACCGCTGACCAAGTAATGGATTTAATTAAATCGCGAGCTCAAGTGCTATATTTTTTTCTGTTATCGGTCAGTAAATTCAGATTTTCCAAAAGGGCGAAGTAAATAACCGGGGAGCTCCGCTTTTAGGCTTGGCTAAATCTACTTAATAAAGTTAAGTCATTGATGCCCTAAATAAAGCCAAAATTGGTAGGTTACCATGACTAAGAGAAACATTTTTAAACACTTTATGCGCAAAAGATGTTTTATCACCATTGTTTAAATACTACTGGAGGAATTCCATTCCATGATGTGTTCGGACAGTAAAATAATGGTTAGTAAGCCACACAGACTGACAGTGTGATTTCAGTGTAGTTCATAGTACGAAAAAACAAACACCCAAAAGACTATCAGAAATAAGAACACACTTCGAATTGTTTTCCAAATTGGCTGAATTGCGTTTTATAAGCTACTCTTAAATATACCTCTTGAGGATTAAAAGTTGTCCAGTTCAGAACAATGCGGTTCTTGTAATGCCCAAGATGTGCTGCAGTCGTGTCAAGGGCAGCACTGACATTCTCTAAAAACATCGAGGATGAATTCCACAACTGGCCCACTTTTGGTAAAGAAACGCCACCAACAACTTTAAATGCCATTGTCCAGCCTTGGTATCGGAAACAAAAGTTTTTTTACACAGCTCTACTCTTTTACGTAAAGCTCTATGAGAAATGGAAAAGCCACCTATAGCAGGGTCTGTTAAGAATTACAGCTGGTAGTTGTCTTCGGAGGAAAACCATTCACTACCAACACCCACACAATACCCACCCCTTCTGCTCAGTTATGGCTTTTTTATGAAGCTTAGATGAAGAGTAGAGCAAAGGGTTGCATCATATCTCATTACATCACATCGGATAACGACATAATTTTATTATGAAAACTGAATCAAACTGAAATCATCCTTAATTGCTGTCTAAATATTCATATTAAGCAAACTTTAAAAGTGCTTCCTAGTCTGAAAACCTCCCTTATAATAAATAATATTTAAAAAGAAATGGCATTAGCAACCTCCACCGTCGTGTGTCTGATCACAGTAAACAGAAAAGAGCTCCGGGCCGTGATTAAAAATCTCAACTATTCCAGTTGTTGGAAAGGCGTCCAAGCAGTTGTTGACAACTGAAAAGAAGATTTCAAAACAATAATAATTTTCTTCCAAACCAAATCTCTATGATCTAGCCCTAAGTGAATACAGAAAGTGGCAACTGAACCAACAAAACATACAAGTATTAGTAGAATTGAACTTTTTAAGTTTCGATGTGAAGATGCAATACTAATGACAGATAAAATTTCACTCAAAGGACTTTTGAAAATAGTGGCTTTTTGTTGGTTGTGTTTGATTTATAGAGTGCAGATTTGAAAGTACTTTTCGTTTCCATTACCTTTTTCGCAGTTTTCTCTCGCATAACCAGGTTTACATCCACAAAGATATCCCTTGGGAGTAAATCCATTCAGGCATGTTCCATTATGGAAGCAGGGGTTACTGGAGCAAGCGTTCTGATAAAATAAACAAGCAGTTAACCCTATTCAGACCGGGATTTTTTGTACCTTCTTTGACGGGGAGGGGGGAGGCGGGGGGTAACTATGTAACTTCCAGAATATTTAAGCAATCACAATGAAACTTATAGGATGTATAGCATGTCCGAACATCTTTTTTGGCATACGTCACGTGGGATGATGACGTCGCATCACGTGACATTTACATAAACTGTGATTAAACAAAACTGTGATTAAAAACCCTAAAAAGGTAAAAAATAATTGCATTTAAGTTTATTTACATTAGTAGAAACACGAAAATTACAAATTTGGGAAAACATGCCTATCAAAATGCCGTTGTCATGTTCCTGACACAACGTCCTATCCTACCAAATTATTTCCAGATAAATTTTAGATAAACTCACAAAGTTTGGTAGGGTTTGGTTGAATCTTGAAGAAGTAAAAGCGTTCAAAGTTGGCGAGGGCCTCAAAAGCCCTTCCCCCGGTCTGAATAGGGTTAAGTTCGCACAGAAAAATGAAAACCGACTCCGTGATCGAGTTTCTAACCTGTGTAGCCCTGTAGATAAATCCCTCCTTTGGTTTAAGATCTTCAGAATGCGTGTTGTGATCAGAATCACTAAGCTGGCAAAGCATTCTGGCATTTGTTGGAGGACCAATGTTAAATGAGACACACTGGCTTTCCATTGTGCACAGGTGATTACATGAGGCGTGTAATCCTATGGAAAGGTTTTTTATCACATGGCCAACAAGGGCATAGCCTTCTAACGGTGTTGTGAACTTCAGCAATCGACAGAGATCTGAAAGTGTTACAATAATGGTAAATAACTCAGGCTCGGTTCAGACGCCGTACTTTTCATGAGCCGAACTCAATTCGAATTTTGACCAACCCAAATTGACAAAAGTAAGCCTCTTGATTCAGACGCGGTACTTTTTGGCCGCTCCGAGGCCGTTCCTAATACAGTTCCAATAAAACCAGTCAAACTGCTGGCAAAATACATTATAATAATTTATGAATTAGGATCGGCACAAGAAAAGTACGGCGCCTGATTTAAAGGCGTTCCACAGGCGAAATTCTCGGCCAAGCCAGGCGGGAAGAACGGGTGAGCCGTTCCAAATTGAAATAGCCGTTCTAATTTGATTCAGACGCCGATCTTTTCATGTACTTAATTCAAGGAATTAGGTTCGGCTCATGAAAAGATCGGCGTCTGAACCGGGCCTCAGCTGCTTGCGTTTGGCATACTCGCAATCTAGCACAATCGGCTACAAGTAGATTACATCACAGGCTTCCCAAGCTCAAAATTCGACTCTGCATACGTGGTGTATGGTTTAGCTTGGGGATATAGAGAATTGTATGGGAGAGTCACCGATCGTAAAAAAATAGTGTTAGTAACTATCTTATTTGAAATAAAGTTTCTTACTTTAAATGTGTCGTGTACTTGTCTCTTGTGCCGATTTTGGAGCCATTCTGAAGCCGTTTAGTGAAGTTATTGGAATTTGATAGAACGCAATCATCGGAGTAGGGTGACTTTGATTACTGACAAGGGGCTTCGTTCATCGCCAACAAACAACTGATATTAAAATCCTGGGCTCTCGGTCTAGTTATACCCTACTTACCTTGGGATTTCTTTGCGGGGTATTCAGAGGTGTTTATTTTAACGCCACTCGCGTTACGTCAGTTATGACAAAAAAAAAATTCTTAAAATTATAATGATGCAAATACTTTGGATCTGAAATAAAAACCAAAACTTTGCGGAGAAAATAAGCTTAGAAAACAACATTTGAAAACATGATTGCCATAAAAATTTCAAGTCACCCGGCCAATTTTTTAATAACCCAGATAAATACTGCCGATAATTTTAAATAATTCTAGATTTTAGATTGGCCATTATTTGCCGTTATTGCGTAAATGCTGTTTTTCAAGTAAGATCAGCTCAAAGTCGGTGCGGGCATTTTCTGTTCTGTACCCCAGGAAAAATGGGGTTAAAGGACCCTAGTCAGCCTCCGCCATTTTCGATGCCATCGAAATTATGAAATTATAACTGTATGGCGAAGCGAAAACTTATTGCATTGCTGTAATTTGTGTTACAGGAAGTGATATATTTCGTTTAGACAAGCTCCGCGTAAAATATAATACCGAAACTCTCTTATGTAAACTAAACTAAAACTACTCCGCAGCCGAATTAAATACCTCCAATTATTCAACAAACTGCATGTTTACCTCAGCAGCATGAACTAATTGGTAATTCTGAGAGCTTGCTTTTGTCAATTGAAGAGATGATATTCCAAATTAAAATTAAAATTATTTGGAAGTCATCCTAACTTTTTTTCAAGCAAATTGGTGAGAATGACTTACGCTTGCAAGTACTATGTAAAATTTGGTATTTCGAGGCAACGACAACAACGTTAGAGCTCACATCTGTAGGTTTTCTTTGTAACAAAAACTTTAGCAACGGTCGAAAGATGTGTGTACTTAAGTCTGCGAAAAGGCTATTCTGATGCAATCGTAGATGACAATTTCAATTCGAGAACTGATTTTAATTAAAAACGTTGTCGATGACAAAAGGTTGAAAGAAATACTGTGGAAGAGTCCACATTTTCAGTTTTTTTACATGAGAGTTTCTTTCGATGTAGTAAAAAGGCGAAAGAGCATTCAATTCCCATAGCTATCTCGACTTAAAAATACTTGCTCGATGTGTAAAATATTAATGAAAAACAAAATGTGAAATGCAACGCAGAGTAAGAAAGGGATAACTTTCCTCGCTTTTAGATACTAAGCAACTTTATTTTAGTCCTCTTTGAAAAGAAATGTTGAAAATCCATCATGTAACAAAGATTTGAGATATTCATAGTTTTGTAGGTCTTCTTTTATTTTTCTATCGAACCTTTGCAGCTTAAGCCGATTTAGCAAACATTCGCCTGTTGAATTTTAAACTGTTTTCCAACGGTTACTTATGAATTGTTGATCAAAATTTTAGAACAACATTCGCACGACGTCACAAAAAAATATAACCAACTTTTGAGAGCAATTGCAATAAAAAAATAATAATTTTTGCCTCCAGTTTTACAAAGAACACATTTTGCCACCTGCATATAGAGGAGTTTACTAACCTTGTCTGGCATCTGCGATGCAAAGCAACCAAGCTCCCCAAAGCATATAAGTAAACAACAAAGTCACACGGATCAAACGACCTATCATAGTTACAAATACCACTGAAAACGGTAGAAGCTGGAAGAATGACTCACTGAAAACACAGGAATCTGCAACTCACTGTGATAGTGACAAAGGAGAGGTAAACCAGTGAGCCGGGGATATAATTAAATAAAAAGACTCATTTGTTGTTTATTTTTAAAATATTAATGGCACTAATCTATGTTGATTGAACATTGCCGCAAAAACGTATATACTTGTAAACAGTGCTTCCCCAGCTACCATAGACTAATGATTGAATTTCTCTTATTTTGTTTATAGATGAATAATGAAGTACAGTTGTAGAGATTGTTGAAGACAAGACTGACTAAACACGCACAATTTGGATTTGATAATTGCTGTGCGGGTCTGACAGTTGCGTGAACAAACAGTCCCAGCAAGCGTTCAAAAGTCTTGATGCTGAAACATTAAGAGATAACTGTTTACGCAAAACCATAGTTTATTTCAGTTTCAAGTATTAGTCCCTTTGCTTCGGTGAAGGAATCGTTGTTGAAAAGTGGTATGTTAAAGTTTTGTTGATATAAGAAAAGCCAAACTTTGGCTTTAGAAATGCAAATAATATATCCAGCCACCTTCTGCGTTTAATTAAGATGACTAATATTGCGAGTCACTTCTGAGTGTTATTTTTCATCAAAGAACACCTAAAATAAAATCTCGCAGTAGTTTATTGAAAACACGTTATCTCGTGTAACTTAAAGCGACTGAGCCACTTGGATGGAAAACGTGAAAGAATAATTATAAAAACTTAATTTATCATGGCATACCGCATGACCGTCCCACCAACTGAGCTATGACTTAGCATAACATGGTTAAGTCAAAGCAATCTAATTTATTAATTTAATCTTTCTTTCTGTCTTTCTTTGTTTCGTTAGTTTTAACTTTTTTAAGCGGATTCTTTTTATCGCAAGCCCAACATTGGAACGAATCGACAGCAAAAAATTCTTTGATATATGTAACTTTAGAACGGTAATTAACACACAAGTATTACGAATAGGTATCTAATTTAACACAACCAGAGCAAACATACGTTTCTGTGGTATTTTAGTCCTAATAGGTATTCATACGCTTTTGCTTCGCGCCCAATCAATAGATTATTTTTCACGAGAAAAGATCTTTAAGTTGTAACTTAAACGCGTTTGCAAAAATATTGGGTTTTTTAAATTGTTAATATTTATTTTACTATATTTTATTTTACACTATTTTGTTTGGGATTAGATTAGGGATAAGATACATAAAAGGAAATTTAAAAATCGAAACACAAAATTCCTAAAAGGAAATTTATGTTTTTGTTTTCGTGCCTTGTTTATCTGTTTTTCGTTGTTTTGTTGGTGTGTTTATTTGTTTACTTTTTCCTTAGGGAACCAAACCTGCGAGAATCCAATTGTTAAAACGCGCACACGCGCAAATCAAAAAAGGGCGGGAAGCAAAGCGTAGATAAAGTTTTTACTGCGAAAGTTAAAAAACGTAAGAAACACAATTAAAAAAAATCCTGCGAGCTTGGAAAATAATTATGTTCTGATTAACCGAACTTTATCAGCTCAATAAGAAAAAAATGTCAGATTGGTGGTGAGTCATGTATCAGACCTTTTTAACTGTTACGACGGCGTGATTTATTCCCCCCCCCCCCCCCGTATCCCATAATAGCTCTTTGAAATTGAACCCATTGTTCCTGAATGAAAGCGGGTTTTACACCCGAATTTTTGAAAATAGCTTACTACGTTTGTTGTTTGACAAAATACCAAGCCGAATTTGGCTTTAAAGCTGAGTTTAGGCTTTAAATCAATGCACCTCATAGGTCCTTGTATAGGTCATTATGACTAGCAAGAGCTATTAGTGAATGGTGAGCTGTTTTATTATATTACGCGAGTCGGAGGGAAAATAACTCAAATCAACGAATCAGATTACTACATGCGCTCGGTCCGTACTGTCAAGTCCTTGAGCCGATGGGCAGATATTCTTCCACACTACAGTCCTCGCGCTTCGGTTATAAGAAGTACCCGGGTGTTTTGGTGTTTTTCTTGTCTTCTTAAGTCATTTTCCACTTTCCACGTACGCTTAGAAAGGTTTGTTTCAAATAAGTATGCTTGATTTCCTTTGTCGACCATTTTAACAAAATGCTGTCATATACAGGTAATACTAAAACTCGTTACGCGACAATAAATTTTGGGTTGAAACTTGTTTATAATATATCTTACTGTGAATCGATGACCAACATTAAGTGGTTTCATTTTTCTTGTTTTAACTGTAAGTCCCGGTAAATTGGCGGTCATAAGATTTTGTTGGGCGACAATACTCGGCTATAAGACGCACCTGGCCCAATTTTGGCATAGACTTCCCATAGAAAGACAGATTTTGCTCGAAAAACCGTGCGCCTTTTAACCAAATAACTACGGTATGTATTGTTTTCACACGTAACGACAGGGACTCTTAAATAATTACCAACTTGTGTTTCTAGCATGTTTTGTGAAAATGCATGACAGGTGTTTTGCTTTCGTAAGTTGAACTTCAAGCTAATTTTAATCATGAGATAGGACGCCACATACATGTAAATAGGTCTTCGACTTTAAATTCATATTTTGATGTGAATCTCAGAGTCAGTTTGTTCTAGTGTCTACGAGTTTGCAGCTTCGAAGAAAATATGTCAAAGCTGACTCTTTTATTTCTGTTAATCACCTCGGCTAATGAAGGTGAGTAATATCTCTCCATATCTTTTATTACTTTCTGTCTTCACAATAACATCCATAAGAAGGAAAATTGATCAGAAATTTGCGTAGCCGTCAAATATATAGATAATTATCTTAAGGTGTTGAAGATGTATTTAATTGAAAATACCAATCTGTCTATAGAGTCTTACTGCCGACAAGTAAACATACTTTTATTAACTCAAGTGATTTCATGTTCCTTGTTAATTAATTGTTTTGTGTTTTTATGACTCATCGACAGAACGTCAACTTTGGATAGAATATCGCAATAAAATATATATCGAAGAGATCAGAACGGGTGAAAAACAACATCATGAAACAGGCGCGTAGCTGAGGTTTTAGGGAGGGTGTTCGCATTGACAGGAATATTTTTAGGGGGTTATTAAATACGAGCGCCGAAGGCGCGAGCCTCTAGGGGGGTCTGGGGGCATGTCCCCCAGAATATTTTGAAATCTAGAGACCCGGAAATTGTATTCCCCGCCTTTCGTCTATTGATACTCCATTCAACAAATCCCGAACGCCTGTTAAGGAAATATTTTTCAACGATGGGATTATTTTGAATACATATAATACTAGGTCACTTGGATATATTGAGGCCACTTACTTACTAATTCACTACAGGATTATTCGTAAAGCAAACTTGACAATTGCATCATCCTCGGGTGGAGGCCATGAGAGCCAGTGAGGAGAGCCCATTCTCCTAACAATTTAATACTTTCCCGATACTTTTTGCGTTTTCTTGCAGGGTAATTTAAAAGCTGCAACACTCAAAGTTTGTTTTCCATTCCCCCACTATTTGCTAAAAGCTGAAAATCAACAGTTTGTGTTTTCAGTCCTCCATTATTGACCTCCAAAGGGGGTTCGTTCGAACCCCTCGAACCCCCCTTCCTACGCGCCTGTGAAACAGCTATTTGTTTGTAACACCACTTTTATTTTCCCGGATATTTTCCCACTGATTTTTTTCTACATTGGCTGTATAAAAAAGGTAGTTTTACTATGACAACTTCGTCGCCACTTACTAATTACGTTTGGTGATGTGCGGCGTTTTATACCAATAAAACGCGTACAAACAATTGTATTTGCAACTTTATCTGTCAAATGACGGTCTTTTTCCTTATGCAAAGAGTGTGCAACAGCATAGTGTCATAACTTTAGCACATAGCCCAAATGTTGACTTTTAATTCACACAGAGTGGTAGCGGGCGAAATGAGGCACGTTGGTACTGTCGTAAATTGCAATACCTGTATGCTGGCTGGTGCAACGTATAACAGCGTGAAAAACAATTATAAACTATACCTCAATATTAAGAACATTTTGGTTGTTTTTCCACAAATTCTTTATATCGAGGTTTTCGATATAACGAATAAATTTCCCCAGTACATGGCACTTCGTTAAACCGTGGTTTTACTGTGTATGGCAGAAAAATCGAGAACGCAGATGACTATTCAACCTGCACAGTGATATGAAGAATCTGCGAACATGTGAATTCGCATGTTGTGATCTAAAGCATTCGTAGATAGAAGTCGTCGGCTGAAAGATTTGAGATATTGTTTGTTTGTTTGTCTTCGTTTTCGGGCACTTGTAGCCGGCGTTTGAACGGCTGAACGCCGGATAAGCTATGTAAAAGTCTAGGCCTTCGAACAAATTGACGGAAAAAGAGACTCAAGTACCCCGTCAATTTTGCAGGCTAGGTGGAACTAACACCTCTTATAAGATGAAATGGGAGATTATCACGATGCACCTCACAGCCAGAAAGAAACAACTGAAGGAATCAAAACAGACAGAGAGTGAAAAAAATCAAACAGCATCATGAGAATAGATAAAAGGGAGAAGAGAGAAAATATTTAGACGAAAGGAAGCATCTCACCCCTTCAAATGTACTACTGGTTACTTATAATTCAATATATGTGTTAAGCACCACCACGAAGGGTGAGCCATTCTCAAAATAAGAGTTGCAGATTACACCTTTGTGGGTATTAATTCAAATGTGTCCATAGCCTCATTTCGTTCTACTAGCTATCTGAATAGCAAAACCGTTGTCATGAATCCGTGAAAACTTTCGTGATGGACGCGAGGTGTTTTGGCATGTGTATCCGTTCCACTTGAGTTAAAATATAGGGGACATCATTAGAACCTAAACCGAGGGCGCCTTTAAGTACAATCTAAAGCACTTGTACAGAGGGACCCCGATATAACGATGTGCCGCCAAGGGAACACTGTAAGGGAGCAGTAAAATTATATCATTATATCGAGAAATCGTTATATGAAGATTCCCTATAAAGCGATATATATGGTCGCAAAATAACCGATAATATCGTCATATCGGTGAAAACCTAACATATACTTTTTACTGGATAAAGAGGCTTAGAACACAATATAATTTTCGTATATTATCATACAAAGCTGTAGTCAGAAACGGTGGAGATCACTCGATTGTACTGTAATGTTATTGTATTAAATTCGATTTTTTTGCTTAAATTGTGACTGTGTACTGATTATATCGTTATATCAGGGAAGATTTTACGTTCAGTCTGCTAAATTCTCATCGCTATATCGGGAATATCATTAAATCGAAGATCGTTATATCCATTCGGGGTTCTGTCCCTGTAACTTTTGCTGGGACAATTATTGGATGAGGTTGAGCATGATATCGTGAATTATCAAAACCGAGGTCGTGTTATCAGACAGACACGAGGTTTTGATTATTCACGATATCGTGCAAAAACCGAATTCAATAATTGTTTTATTATACGTTTTCAAACAATTTGCAATCACTTTTTCTAGCGCCGGCGTAAAACTACGTCAGAACATTGGCCAAAGCGGTTTTATCTTGTGGTTCCTCCAGGTTTTTCTTCCTCAAATAATCATTCAGAATTTTTACACTTGTTTTTGCTGTTCTCTTGGTGTTTTTAAAATCTTTATTCTCGATCAAAACTTTCAATTCCTCTTCGGAAACGGAGGCGAATTGCTCAGCCATATTTTCAAAAGTTTGACAGCACTACACGGACAAGGGGCTTGGAAACTAGGCGGACTTTGAACTCGACATGATAACCCAATATCTGCTGATAGATATTGGGTTTTCATGTCAAGTTCACATGCTACTGTATATTGACTGAATGTTCTCGACCAATCACATCTTTTAAAGGAATTCTAATGTATAATAATCATCGTTATACCGGGAATATCGTTATATCTGGGATCCTTATATCGGGGTTCCAGTGTACGTATCATTATTGCTAGTTTACTACTTCATACAATGAGGCTCATATTGCTTCTGTTGACTCACTTTGGAAAACCCATACCAATGCCATTTTCTACTGTCTTCTTTTTAACATAGTCCTTTCAGATGACTGCCGAATTCTAAAATTTAATCCACGTGCCAGCGACAAGGTTCTTGTAAATCACGTGATCAAAAGTGTGAAACTTCAGAGACAAGACATGTGCGAGATTCGCTGCTACCGAGAACCAAACTGTGTGTCCTACAACTATGGCCCAATGCAAAACGAAAAACCATGGTGCGACTTAAACAATAGCACTTACTTGCAAGTCTCCAGTAGCGATTTTGTCACTAAAGAGGGTTACACCTACCGTGACGTTCTGGTAAGAAAACTTCTTTTAAATGGCTAGAGCTGTTCAGCTTAAAAGCTGCAAACAGTTATCTTTAAGTTTGTAACACGATAAGTAATTATTGCACTCTTGCAATCTCGTCCATTGGCCGAGTGGTTGTTTGATATTTCTAAAAGTGATAATGGGTTTTCCCTTGGCTACCTCACCTGGGGAACCTTTGGGTGAGTATGTACCGCTGGGACTCTGATACCCCTACCTGGTTCAAGACCAAGATAAACTTCATTTTTCAAACCCATTCTAGTGCCAAAAACCACACCTTACCCTAGGCTATAGCGTATTTACAAAATTAGCTATTGGTACAAATTTAAACGATCAACGTGTTAGAAACAGGAAAATGGCTGTGAAGACGTTCCATAAAATGATCGCTGATACCATTCAGTCTGACCACCTTCATAAGTGCAATTCTTTGATAAGTAGTATTAGTCTGTGGAATCCCTCAGGGTACGATGGGAAAGCCTAATAATTTCATGATGGTAGCTTTCAACCTAAGGAAGGTTTACTTATGGGTTAGAGACTGTTGTAAGTGTTTTGTTGACAAATACACGCACGCGCTGGCCGCACAATGAACGAGAAATTTTCAATACTGCACGAGGCGTAGCCGAGTGCAGTATTGAAAATTTCGAGTTCATTGTGAGGCCAGCAAGTGCGTGTATTTGTCAACAAAACACGAACGGACAGACTCTAACCCTTTTAATATACAATCTGAGTACACTGCAAGCGATCATCGACTTAACGAACTTCAAACAATAAGCTTAATGTTTAAAAATAAGAGGTGTAGTAGTACATAAGTTTAATTACACGGGATTACATCAATAATATAAAAATCACAAATAAGCCGTACAGAAAAAAAGCTTAAAATGGTTCATAAACTCGTTCATCAGCTGCTGTGGTCGTTCATAAATACAGTCAGCGAGAAGCTTGTTCAAAGCGAGTCGATGGCTCTCACAATCAAGAAACTACAAGCAAGTCAATCACACACAAAAATGTATTTATTGAGCTGCAGTTTACCTTTGAACATGAAAGCGCTTCAAGTTGTTATCCTCTTCGATTTTGTTTGGTATTGGATCGTTGATAATTTGAGGAATACATTTTCTTCCACTTCTACGAGCCTTGAAGCTGAAGACATTTTCAATAATGCACGATTTTTGTGCATTATTGTCAATACTGCACTGTCGGAGTTTGCTGACGACAGGTAAAGCAAAATCACGTGATCTATTTTAACCAATTGCGCGCGTGGATTTTGGACAGTGAACGAAGATTGTATATTAAAGGCAAATACATACTAGTTATGCAACGCTTTCGAGTGGTATACTATGGAATATCCCACGAGTCACTTGTATTTTTTCGGTATACACACGAGCCTTTAGGCGAGTGTGTATACCAAGAAAATACAAGTGACGAGTGGGATATTCCATATTATTATTCAACAAATGCGCGCGCTGCCCATATATGGTAAAAATGTTATTGATATCTGTCATCCGTACATAACAGATATCCTGCGATATATGTAGGTTGCGAAAATTCGTCCGAAGTCCTGTAAAGCGCTGCATAATTTCAGTTTATCTATCTGCAAAACGTGTTTCGCTGACAATTTGTTGAATAATAAAACAATTATCCTGCTCAATCTTGCGGAATATCGTCTGATTTTAGCCAACTCGGCCTACGGCCTCGTCGGCTAAGTATCAGGCGATATTCCGCGCGATTTTGCAGGATAATTGTTAAGTATACCACGAGAAAGTGTTGTGTAACTATTTTATACCATGCCATAGAAAATACGCTTACTAAATTTCGTCGAGAATAAGATCGCAGCGCACGATGGGAATGTTGAGTTGAATACCGTCGAATATACAACGGCTTTTCTGAATTCTGATTGGCTGTATTTTCTATGGCATGGTATAAAAACTAATATATCAGCTAGTTATCGATGCCGTTTTGCTACAGGCTTATTAAAGAACAGTATTAATGAGTTAAGAAGGCAACAGGGCCTTTAAATTCCCTCGCACCAACCTTAAACTGTGTATTTCCAGCTCTATCCAAACTGCTAAAGGTAGTGAGTTCCATGGTACTTTCAAAATAAATGTGATTAATCATATAAACATCAGTGAAATACCAGGAAATCTTTTGCGCGAAAAAATCATATCTCTACACGTGAAAATAAAATGTTATTTTCACATGTGAAGATATCGATTTCGAAACACTATCTGACAAGTTTGCCCTGTGTAAATCGATAATAAGACGAAACATCTTCGGATCTTCCTCGGCAGCCTTCGGCAATCTACGGATATCTTCGGAAATTTTCGGAAAAGTTCGGAAAATGTTCGGAAACATTCGACTGACCTTCGGACAACATTTTGCAAATCTTCGGAAATCTTCGGGAAATGGTCGGCAATCTTCGGAAAATCGTCAAAAACATCGTAATTAGTAGGTTTATATAATAAACAGAATATTACATGGTTGCTTGGAGATATGAAATTTATCTTCGAGTGTTCAAATCGATGTAATATTCTCTATCTATTTCAGAATCTCTGTCTTAGCAGCCCTTGCCCGGGTAACACGACATGTCAAACAGGGTTTGGTGACCAAGGATACCGATGTCTCATGCCCAGTTGTCCTCAAGGTTACTATGGAGATAGTTGTCAATTTGGTAAGGTGCTGTTACTACACAGTATAATGATCCCTGATTAGAGATACTTTCATTTTAAATAAATTTCATTCTCTGTTTTGTTATTGAAACATTAACTAAACTTCTTGTAGATGTCAAGGAATGTATCCAGGGAAGTCATAACTGTTCGTCAAACGCAGTCTGCGTGGATGTGCCAGGTTCATTTCAATGTAACTGCAAAGTTGGCTACACTGGAAATGGAGTGAGTTGCATAGGTAAGCTGCGAGTAAATCTGATTCGCTGTTTAATTGGAGCAGTTTTCAATTGAGTGTCGTAAAACCAAAACCAAAGTAATTACTCTGGCCAATCATAAAAGACACAGACAATCCAGTGAACCATACATGTAGCCAGCGCGAAGCACGGGAAACGTGCGTGAGCGAGTCACGATTGGTTTTGGTTTTACTCCTGATTGGCTGAGAAATTGGCGCGAGATTTTTAAGCCAATCACTAAGCGTAGTAATGCAAAACCAAAGCAAACGCAATTTCCTTTCGACACTCAAGTGAAAACCGCTCTATTAGAAGACATTTACTAAACTTCTTGTAGATATCAAGGAATGCATCGAGGGAAGTCATAACTGTTCGTCAAACGCAGTCTGCGTGGATTTACCAGGTTCATTTCAATGTAACTGCAAAGTTGGCTACACTGGAAATGGAGTGAATTGCATAGGTAAGCTGCGAGTAAATCTGATTCGCTGTTTAATTATTATAAGACATTTAATAAACTTCTCGTAGATGTCAAGGAATGCATCGAGGGAAGTCATAACTGTTCGTCAAACGCAGTCTGCGTGGATTTACCAGGTTCATTTCAATGTAACTGCAAAGTTGGCTACACTGAAAATGGAGTGAATTGCATAGGTAGACTGCGAGTAAATCTGTCTATGATAAAACTCTGACGAACTCTCTGCCAGTGGGAAAGATGTTTTTGCTAGTTCTTTTTTAAGATGAGAAACGAAAAGGCAAGAAATATTCGCATTTAATAAAAGAGAACGTTTTCGTACAGATATGTTGTCACTGCAGAATGTCCTCAGCAAAATTATACAGCAAGCCTGGGTCATTTTGCGTGTTCCTGTCAACATTTTGTTTCCTTTTTTCGACGTTTTTGCTTGTTTACAAGCTAAAATGGTAGAATAGGGGTTAGTGGACAAGATTTGGAACCACATATTTGTAAACTCTCAAGGGACTTTTTTAATTTCTCACGGGACTGTTTTAATTTCTCAAGGGATTACTTTCCGCTGTGGGTGATCACTTGCCATCTCGTGGAAAAAACGTGACTTGTCACATTTACAAACGTTATATAACAATTTTAAAAGTGACATGTCAGCTTTCTTATCTCAACGCACGTGTGTCTGAAAGGCGATCTATAAAAAGCGTCGCACAAACAATGGATTGCGTAACTAAAACACGAATAAATAATCACTAGCACTTACATCGTTTAAAAATTACAAACGTCAAAAATAAACCATACCAAAAAAACTCGCTCTTTTCAAAGATATTATTGAAGTCAAAACAAATGCAAGAGATGGGGGCTTCTTTTAGCTTAGGAGCGGTTAATTATTTGTGACGTTGTCGATGTTTCCTGTAGAGACAAAAATCAAAATAGAACGTGTCTGGTTTCAATTGCTCGTTCTTGAGAACGGCGTTAGCGACTGCTTGCCAATTTTTCGAGGCGATATTCTGCGCGAGAAGGATATTCTCACTTACATCTGGTGTTCGAACATTTGTTTTTCCACTGGGCCACAAGATCCTACTCTGGGACTGTGAACTGCATCTTCGGAACTTGGCCGTTGGCTGTCAGAAGAAACGTTCTGTAATTTTTAGCTCGCGGGCGAATGACCATTATTTGTTTTCCTTAGTTTAAATTTGATTTCCGGCTTGCGGTTTAAATGCTTTTGTTTAAATGTGACAATTGACACGCTAAGCAATCTGCGGGGTGTTCGTGGGCGGCATTTGCGATTCTCAGAGATGCGTGCAGGCTTTCCCCTTCATTTTTGCCCCGCCGGCCGAGCGCTCTCCAGAAAGCCTGTTCGCAGGCTAAGAAATACCCGGCGCGGACGAGCCATTTTTGACAAAATTATATGGCTGCATTTTCTCCGCGAAGATAGGAAATTGTTAAACTAAACTTCAAAGAAACTGTAATGATAAGTTCGAAGAACAATGCACAGGATAAACCTTCGACTCATTCTTCATGCAAAAACGTCGATATCTCGAAGAGACTTTGATTAGACCTTAAAAGCCTCTCGAATAAAACGGATTTTGGTTTAAGGTAGCTTACGTTCCCACAAAAGGAGTTATTTTCTTCTTTATTTCGCGGGATGTTTCTCAGTTTAACCCAAATGTTTCAACATTGCAGGTCACTCGCAATTAACTATCGAAAAGCATACAGCCACCTTTCGAAAGTGAGTGAAGAAACCTTCCGACGGTTACGAAATTCAGCCGATTCAAGAAATTCGGTACATTTTTAGACCAGCCTGCCAAAAAATTCTGGGGTAGCCTGCGATTGATTAACATTCCATTCAGGGGACCAGATTATTACCATGGCTCCTAGCTGACATTCCTATAACTTCCGTGCTCGAGACAGCTATTGGGACAAATATATCTGATAAAAATATAGAAGCATTCTTCAAACCCACTACGCCGACCACGCCACGATGGCCAACAGCCGGGTCAGTTTAGCCCAACAATAACGGCAATCAGATAATTAACAATTATCCTGCGAAATCGCGCGGAATATCGCCTGATACTTAGGGATGGACCATTAATTTTCTTGGAGGTGGGGGGGATGAAAAATTTTCCTCTGCAAACTTTTTTTTTAGTTTATGCACCTCTGCAAACTTTTTTTTTCGAAATTCTTACTTTTTTTTGCTATACAAATCGTGTTTGCAAACAATTTATTTTGTCTTTCCAGGCCCTGCAAACAATTTTTTTCAATATTTTTCATTTCCCCCCCCCCCCCTCTAAAAAAATAATGGTCCGTCCCTTAGCCGACGAGGCCGTAGGCCGAGTTGGCTAAAATCAGACGATATTCCGCAAGATTGAGCAGGATAATTGTTTTATTATTCAACAAATTGTCAACGAAACTTATCTTGCAGATATAAAAACTGTCATTATGCAGCGCTTTACAAGATTTCGGACGAATCTTCGCAACCTACGTATATCGCAGGATATCTGTTATGTACGGATGGGAGATAACTTTAACATTTTGACCAGATTCGTATTGGTGTTGGAGTATTCGTCACCATCTTGGCTTTTGTGATCGAGTCGCTGCGTGCCACGAAAATCCGAGTTACGCGCCTGCCGAGTAAATCCAACCGGTTTCTTTCACTGACTTCAGCTGTACTTATAATATAGAGGATAGATCCCATTCATGGCTGCACGGAGAAAAGAAATTTCTCTTCAAGTGTTCAAATCCAAGCAACTATGTATAATATTGTACATTTTATAAACCTACTAATAATGAGCTTTTGACGATTTTCCGAAGATTTTTAAAGATTTTCAAAATGTTGTCCAAAGATCATCCGAATGTTTTCGAACATTTTCTGAACTTTTCTGAAAATTTCCGAAGATTTCCAAAAATTAACGAAGATGAGGAGGATCCAAAGATATTACATACTACTTATTAACCGAGAGTGAGGTCATTACAGGGGAATCCCAGACCGAGGCCTTGATGTATTGACCTCGCTATCGCTCGGTCAATACATCAAGGCCGAGGTCTGGGATTCCCCTGTAATGTTCGAACGGACGAGGTTAATAAGTTATTTATTATATGGCCTTTTAGCGCTATTCTAAACTGAAATATCTAAAAAACAACGAGGTGAAACTCGCTCTCGCTCTCTGTGGCTCTCTTCGTCGCTCATACTAAAGAAGTATCGGTATGCTAATATTTTTCTTTCAGTTGTTGAAAAGATAGTTACATGTTGTCGGTAGTTACAATTGCGCTAGGAGCTTTTACTCACAACTCAAAAAACTGCCGAGCCGAGAAAATTTTTCATAATGCCCGGTCATTACAAGAAAATAATGCCCGCTCAGCAGCCAATCAGAGCGCGCGTACTATTGTAGCCATATAATAAAAGTCATATCGCCAAACTTTGGCTAATTCAGCATTGAAACAAGGGAAACTTATCAGCAAACTTGTCGAAATTAATATTTTCACATGTGAAAGATATCATATCTTTTATAGTGTAAAGATATGATTTTTCGCGCGAAAGGTTTCCAAGTATATTTCATTCATGTTTAATTAAATAATAAATTGACTTTCGTTGATGTAATTTTGCTATAATTAAAATTTCAGCTGTTAATGACTGCTCTGAAGCTCCCCAAACGACTGGGATCCACTACATCATGAATAACGGTCTGCAATCGTTTCCTGTCTACTGTGATCAGACAACTGACGGGGGAGGTATGTCGTTGCCTTATGTGCGTTCCGTCGCTTTGACATGTGTGCTTCCAGAACTTGTTAATCACAATCACTCATCGTGTTCAAATCGTTTGTTCCTGTATAATAAGTGGAACGAGGTGAAATCTTTAAAGCCTTGGTTAGCGTCTTCAGTCATAAGTATGGAAAAAAAAGATAAGTGTGGAAATTTTTTCTTGCTTCGTTAAACAGAAGGCGTAGACATCGATGCCTTTATTATGGACTCCTGTGACTTGATCAGTCTGCAGCCATGATCAGCAGTAAAACTTGACCTGACGAGTACAATTTCACGTTACCCACCCCCCTAGTGCAGCAAAAATTGCATGCCATGACTTTCCGACCAGTCACGAGTTTTCCGGTAAGCTTCAGCGCTACCATGAAAAAACGCACTATAGCCTTTGCTTAATGTAAGAATACGAGACCGAACAATAAACCATTTCTTGGTAAACATAGTCCATGACTTTTGATGATTTTATTATTTTGAGTTTATTTTGTTTCCTTAATATAAAGGCTGGACGATGAAATTTAAAGTGGTTGGAGGAGTTTTGCCGTACACCATTGGCCAATTGTGGTCTTTGAATGACACAGCTGCTGAAAATGTGGATGCGGCTTTGGACACAACTTCCACGTACCAAGGACACTATAAAAACCGCATTGTACAAAACTGGCAAACGTTTAACCCTCAAGAAGTAAGTAAAAAATAAAATAATTTAAGAAAAAGTGGGAGACTACAACTAAGGTGTAGTCTGTATTCCTGAATCCGAATGGTGCAATGAATCAACACAGTGAAAATGACACAACAGCTCAATGTTTGAAACCGCTTAGATATTTTTTTACTAGCCGTTTAAGAGGCGTCTGGCGGCTGGCGTTCTTTCTTTCCTTCTGCCTTCCGCCGTCGCTTTGCTCGGGCGCGCGATTTCTCGCTCTCCCCGACTGACTAGAACGCCAAGCTACCCTGGCTATTTTTTTACTACTAACTTGTTTGCAGAAACTTGCAATGTTTGCAGAGATTTGAACTGTGTAATTATGAATAATTCTAGCTAGAGAAACTAACCAGGGGCCCGTTTCTCGAAACGGCCCCGAAAACTTTTCGGGCTCGTAAAGCCAATTTAAGTTACTGTATTTTAAAAACAGTGTATAGGCCTGAAATTTTGTATGAAGAAAACCTCTGTTTATATGAAAAATATCACGGAATTAAAAAGCTCTTTAATAATTAGGTTTGAGATTGTGTTATGGGTTTTCGGGTGCGAAAACTTTTCGCGACCTTCGAGAAACGGGTCCCAGAACACAAGACAATCACCAAACATTTCTTTGGGAAATGAAGTTTATTTCCAGTACAAAAAAACAAATGCAAGAAAAACTAAACCGGAAATGAAACTTCAGCCCACATAGGGTGGGAGGGAAGGGTAGAAAATTATTCTTGTAATCAAACTATGCGAATTAACCGGTTAACAATACCAACTGAGATACGCCCTCTCGTAACGTGCAAGATATACAATGTCCATTAATAAGTAATAATTAATACAAATCATATGATAAACACGCCTAGCTCAAATTAATTATTTTAAGCTGGGCTAAAAATATAACAATTAAGTATAAAAAATGTGAAAAACAAATGATGAGGCCATGTCTCATTGAAATGACGTTGTAAAATTCAGCGCGATCAACCATGTTAAATTCGCCAACTCGTTTGTCGATTTTTTTCAAATATCGCGATTAAAAAAACTGCCAAAAAATACACGAGTGTAAGAAACCTGACAAAATATCTTAAGAACCGAAAACTTTTATTTAGATAGAGCAGGTCTGTGAAAGTAGGGTACCATGGAAACGTCAATACATATAAATTATTCCTCTCTCCCTCATTCCAGTCTTAATATGGCTAAACTACCCGTCATATAGTTCACTGAACAGCAAAAATGTTGTCTTCATGTTAAAGGGACTATCTCACGGGTTTTAACAGATTTTTGAACAGCGGCCAAAATTTATATTTGAGTCGTAGGAAACTTAAAAATAATGGTCTATTTTTATATAATTATTAACAATTGCTATTTAAGAGCACTTAAACTGTTTAAATGCGCGTTTGGCTGCGGATGGCTCGGATGGAAATGGATTGCAATTTGAAAACGCTAGCCAACGTTTTCAAATAGTTTCCGGGCGCCTTAAAAAAAAATCGGTATTTATAGCCGAAGTTTGATTTCTATCCCCAAATAAAGCTTATATCTTCAGCTAAATGTTCAAAGATAATGTTTTTCATGCGTAACGCTCCACCACTTATTTCAGAACAGTTTAGATATAGTCCCTTTAACCAGTGGTTTGATTTTCTAACTGTAGGCCAGAGTAGTGCTTTATACGAATGGAACAGAAGTGGCTTCTCTCAAGTTCAGTGCTGCCGGGACAGACAACGTCAACTGGTTTTCACAAAACAATCTTGTTCAATCACCATGGACGGATCTAAAAACCGCAACAAGCTTACAGGCCTTTAGTATCTATGGTGGTGGTGGTGTACGCACCTTTGAGATCAGTGCCCCTTATGCAGGTTGTGCACATGACTTTGGCTGGTTATTAATAACAAAACCAATCTGCCCTTGGGAGAATCGCCTTCCTGTGCCGAGCATTATTTACAGCAAACTAAGCAACGTTGTCAACTGGAGCCAGTATGGTATGAATAATTTTAAAACTCTTGACACAGGGCGCAGAGGGGTAGTATTTGACGGTTGATGATGATGATGATGATGATGATGATGATGATGATGATGATGATGATTTTATTAAAGTTATACACGGTGGCTACTTTCAGTAAAAATTTCAGTGAAATGCAAAATTTCCCTAAACTCACCGTGTGATTGAAGCGCAAATCGATCTAGTCGATTCTAAATAACGCATGCGCACGTGATCAGAGAGAGCGTCGTGTGATCTTCTTACGCGTCTGGTGAAAGCCGTCGAGGCACGGTGAATTGTGCCGGAATTCCGGCCAAATATGACTCCTTTGCGCCCTGTACACTTGAATGTTAAAGAAAATATTTGTATATCCTTGATTGATGGTTTGTGTCAGAAGATGTATTGAACAAAATGTGAATGTATTGATATTTTTCAAAGACATCAATGAACGTTTGCTAGAGAAATATATACATTTTTTGCTGCACTCAAACAACAATTCCACTATACAGACCAACTCTTCAGAGAACCTTTGAGTCGTAATTGAATAAAAAAAAAAACACTTAGCCCTCTGCTGGACATGTAATGAGACGATATTTCGAATGGTTAGCTCTGTTGACATTACGCAAGTTGTTTTCAAAATGATGTGCTACGTTCTCTCTTGATTTCGTGCATCATCAAATTTGACGAACAATTTAACCATATATAGTTAGATGCCACGTATATTTTTCTTTCTAATTTGATAAATCCTGCTTTTATAAAAATGCTTTATAATTTCAATTTGTCTTTTTGTTTTAGGTGATGTAGGAGTTGCCGAAATAATGATCGTATACATTCGCTAAAGACAGTTCGGAAGGCTGGTTTACATGGATCATGCAACTAAAAGCATATAAGCCCAAGTATAAGAACGGGGCCGATGACAAAAGCACAAGGCGATAGAGCTATATGCAGTGACTCTACATTTTAACAAGGGAGAATGAATTCGATTATGCTTATGGTTGGGTCGTACGTGTATTCTGAGGTAGCCTTTACGTAGGAACTACAGAAAGGCTTCAAAAAGGCGTAGGTGTCTGATGATGAAGTTAGGTTTAGAGATGCAGAGGTTTCTTTTATTTCCAATTCTGGTCTACTTGCAAGAGTATTGCGTGCTACAGAGACTAATGCCTGCATTGGAGATGAAATGATTGAAGGGCCCGCTCTTTAGAGAATTCACTGGACTTAAACATGCACGTTTAAGAACTCTGCGAGCAAAGGAAATTGAATAAGACGAGGATCTAAAAGATTGAGCTCGGATCTAGCCGCTTCATGCTACGGAAACCGGGATAAGATCTGGCTGTATGAGCCACCGTGACTTGGATCGACGCAGAATTAACCATTACCTAAGTAAATCTTTACTTGGGACTGGGGTTTACATAACTTTTCGAATTCTCCCAAACTCCGTCTTGTGTTTGCAGCAAACTATGTAAAAACGCGCTTTAAATCTTTCACCCCAGACCACACTTGACTCGCAATGCTCGCCCATTATTAATTCGCCATCTACCCCACTAGTGAACCTGTTTATTGGCTAGAATTAAGGTTAAATCTCTCACAAACTCACTTTCATGCAAACACGCACGTTATTATTTTTTTTTCCTAAATTAGCTTCATGGATGTGTTTCCTCAGTCAGACAAACAAGGCATATATTAGAAGTATGTCTCACAACATGTACTTGGTAAATAGACAACGTACCGTATTTCCTCGATTAAACGCCGGGCCCCGAATAAACGCCGGGTCTCCAAGCTGTATTTGAAAATAAACCCCTTAAACCCCTTAAACAATTATTACAAGGTTTAATATGCGTTAAAAATAATGTCCTCATATATAGCTGTCAAAAATAATGAATAAATATCATTTCGTAGAAACATAGGGCTTGAACAAACTCCTGGAATCAAATAAACGCCGGCTCTATCGGGCCAAGTTTGAAATAAACGCCGGGGGCGTTTAATCGAGAAAATACGGTAATCTATTAGCTCGAATACTTTAACATAGTTATGTATACAATATTTACAAAAACAACCTAAACTTTTTCACTTTTCACTTTGTACAGTTCTTTTGAATAATTTAGAACTTTGGGCATTTAAGTCACATTAAGCCCGGAACGAACTTCTATTATAGATGGAGTTATAAACTAACAATAAAATGCAATTTTAAAACTCGCTTCTAGAAAAGTTAACTATAAAACAAGTACATCTTTGCCTTTCAGTTATATATTAATGTTCGTTCGATTTTTATCCTCCTCGCCACGTCGAAATTAATCCCAGTTTCTCGCTGGTGAGCGAGATGTAAATATTTGTGTGGATATTGGAGAGAGTTCCAGATTAGGGAGCGCCTCATTGCGATCTACTCTGATCTCTCTTCTACTTTCTCCAACTCAGTTTGAGCGCCAGGATTTGAACCATTTCTTAGCTGCTAAAATTGCCACCTAATCGACTCTTGGTTCCCGATCGTCGTACGGCCGCTGCAATTCGTTGTCGGCTATCGTCCACGCTTCCTGCACGTGATGTCCGTCCCGCTTCACGTGCACCAGTCCCAGGCCTATATCCCACGCCTCCGTCAAAGCCAACGGCACATGACGTGGCCTGGGCAGTAGTACTGTCGTTAAGTCCATTGACGTCATGCCCCTTACTACTACCCCGGATGGCGCTCCCAGAAGAGATTGGACTGGAAGAGTTGAGACTAGTTCGCGAAAGCGAGACACCCGAAGTGCGTTGAAGGGCTAAAAGTTGAGCCCGCGCTTCACCCAGAGCATCGGTCAGTTCTAAGCGCTCTTCGCATTCGCGTCGCACAGTTTCTTGTAGAAACGCGACCTGTTAAAAAAAAAAAAAAAAAAAAAAAACGTTGCGTCGTTTTCATTGGTACAAGAATTGTTAAGACAGGGTAGTTTATAGGAGCGTAGACTTGGGGCGGAGAAAACACTCTCCGCAAGATTAAACACATAGCAGACGGACAGACAGACAGACTCGAGAACACACTGACTCCCTTTAATAATGTCGCCATCTACCTCTTGTCGCCACGATTCCTTTTTAGTTTCCAGTTCATCAATTTGCTGCTCGGCTTCTTGCAGCCTTTTTTCTGACTCCTGGAGCCTTGTTCTCAGTTTGCGAACCTCTTCCGCTGACTCCGCTGACGGCTGGCGCTGACGGTTTTCCATATCCGCGATTTTTGCCTCCAGATTTTGTATGAGAGAATTATTAGCGTTTCTTGTCTGTTCACTTTTCTCCTGCAAGAAAAAAAAATGCATTGTAGTTATAACCTTTCAGGCGACTGTGAATCACAATCTAATGTCAAACCTGAAAAATGTCGGGCCGATGTTTTTCAAGTTTACCCGGACGCAATCCGTTTTCATCTTCTCGAATTTTGCCCATCCATGATCCTTTTTGGCCTTTCTGTGTTTCACTTGAGTTCTTCTACAGTTTTAAGCCGTTACTGTGATATTTCAGTTAATTCTATGACCAGTTCGTCAGTGCCGAAATAGCCTTAAATTGCGTGACATAGCCCCTTTAAGCGTTGAAGTACCGTATTTTCTCGATTAAACGCCGGGCCCCATATAAACGCCGGGTCTCCAAGGTAGAGTGGTAAGTGAGCCTTTTAGGCATTTATTTGAGGTGTAATATGCTTTAGGTATGATGGCAAGATACATTCATGTCACAAATGATGATTAAAAACCCTTGTTTAATAAACATTTCACTCAAATAAACTGCACCATTCAAATAAACGCCGGATCCACGGAGCCAAGTTTGAAATAAACGCAAGGGGGCGTTTAATTGAGAAAATACGGTATACCCAAAAGGCAATTCATTCCCTTGAAATGTTATTTGAACTTGAAAGATCCGCATTTCCATTACTCGCCTCGTTAGTTTGATTGTCGCTTTTTAGTTTTCGTCAAACAAACAAACAAAAAGAAACAGTTACTAGAAACGATTTAAAAAATTTACAATCTTTAACAGCTGGTCCATTATAAGTCACCCTCAGACACTTTGTCGCTCCCATTCATACACCTGGATGGAGAAAGGCCCTTTCCGAGTGAAAGGACATCTTAGCCAAAACAGACATAAGAAAATGGCCATCGAATTGAGTGAATTTTAAAATAACCAGTTAAAACAGGTAAGGAACATTTCAATAACACAGCAAATGCAAAAGAAGGCATGGATGAATAAAAACTGAGGAAGATTGATACAGATGGCGATATCGGCTTTTGAAAAACTAAACGGCTTAACATGGTTAGCACTAAGTTAATCTCGTTTGTTTGTAACTTTAAATTATTATAACCCCCGATAGACGTATTTGTTTGCAAGGAGGCTATGGTTTTGTCATTTAGATCCATAAAAGTAATTTCTTTGCTAACATCAATGCGAGTTTTTGGTGGGGTTACAAAATAGAAATGTTAAACAGCCGTGAACAGCGTTCAAACAATGACCGCTTGCTGGGTTTAACACGCTGACGAAGTGTCATGAGAAGATACAGTTTATACGGATTAAACTTAGGAGCCAACAAGAAAATGCCAACTTACTTTGCTTTCATTCAACGTCCGCTCAAGTCGTTTGACTTCTTCACGATGTTTGCGGTTCAATGTGGCGATGTCCTCTCTGAACTGATGATAAGAAAATATAAAACAGTGTCAACTTTTTCCCAAAACATCAAGAAACTACACGTGTATATATTAAGCAGTCTGTCCCTCCTCCCACCACTGGGGTCATTGAGCAAGATTCGAAAGAAGTGCGAGGCAATACAGCGGACTCAGGTTGCGTGTTTAACGGTCTCAGTTGTCGCGTTCGTTGTCACGGTTAATTGATTACGTTGCGAGGCAAAATGACGATGTTGCTAGGCGGAAATGACAACGTTCTGTCTGGGAAAAAGCACGTTGATTGAAGTTTAATGAGAAAGTAAGGTGCATAAACGGCTAGTGTCGAAAGATTTCGCGCGGCCATTTGTCTCCCTTTCTGTTTCTGCTTTGTTGCTGAATGAGCCACGCGGGTGAATATGAAATACTTGCAGTCTATATTGCTAAACAAACTACCGAGCCGCTGTAACTGCATATTTCTGTAAGCAGAATTTTATATTTCGCTAAAATGGAAGTGCGAGATAATGTACATACTTTTTCTTGTGCAGCCTTAGCTTCCGTTTTCCACAAAGTGAGCTCTTCTTGATGTTTCTGTTGTTCTTCGTCCATTTCCTAGAATATTTTACAACAAGAAATGGGGAAGAACATTCACTTGTTTACGACTATTTACGCTATTTTACAATCAAACACTGTACCCTATAATAACTGAAAACCTTAAATTAATAGCTTACGGTTTACTAAGGTCAGAAAAATACCAATCGGGAATAAAATAAAACAAAACGGAACACAAACTCAACTCAAGTAAACTAAACTAAACTATAAACTAAACTAAACTAAACTAAACTAAACTAAACTAAACTATAAACTAAACTAAACTAAACTAAACTATAAACTAAACTAAACTAAACTAAACTATAAACTAAACTAAACTAAACTAAACTATAAACTAAACTAAACTAAACTAAACTATAAACTAAACTAAACTAAACTAAACTAAGCTATAAACTAAACTAAACTAAACTAAACTATAAACTAAACTAAACTAAACTAAACTATAAACTAAACTAAACTAAACTAAACTATAAACTAAACTAAACTAAACTAAACTAAACTATAAACTAAACTAAACTAAACTAAACTAAACTATAAACTAAACTAAACTAAACTAAACTAAACTATAAACTAAACTAAACTATAAAATAAACTAAACTAAACTAAACTAAACTAAACTAAACTAAGCTAAACTAAACTAAACTAAACTAAACTATAAACTAAACTAAACTAAACTAAACTAAACTAAACTAAACTAAACTAAACTAAACTAAGCTAAACTAAACTAAACTAAACTAAACTATAAACTAAACTAAACTAAACTAAACTAAACTAAACTAAACTAAACTAAACTAAGCTAAACTAAGCTAAGCTAAGCTAAACTAAACTAAACTAAACTAAACTAAACTAAACTAAACTGAACTAAACTAAACTAAACTAAACTAAACTAAACTAAACTAAACTAAACTAAACTAAACTAACAAACAAACAACAACAAAAACCGATAGACAATCTCAAGGACGGTTTCTAATGGACTGTTCTTGATTTTCCATCGCGTAGTTCTAAACCAATAATGTCGAAAAAAGGAAATTTTTGCATGCCAGGACTCTATGTTGATGTTGTAATAAATACCTTTTGAAATGCTTCAGTTAACTCTTTCCACATGCTATTTTTCTCGTCATTGAACTGGGCTTCCTTTTCCTTCACAATCTTCTCAAGCTGTAACAAAGGAAGCAAGATCTAAAATTAAAAACTAATAAATAAATTAGAATAAAACAGTAGACTGGCAACAGTGCCCAGTATTTATTTACACATTCATGCTGTATTTTTTTTTTTACTTTATTTTAGTTTGGGCCTGTTGCTCGTGAGGTCACCAGCTTATTTTTGCTTCGGACAGCTGTGATTTCCTTACCTTTGCTGGCCACGCATCTGCCTCCTCCATCTTCTTCTTAAAGCTTTCTCTCAGTTGTTCTATGCGGTTATGGTGTGCAGAAATCATCATCTCTCTAATTGAAAAATTTAAATGTAATCAGGCGGATAATTTTTTTTTAAAAAAAAATAAAAGAAATTCTAGGCAACAGCGGTTTTGACAAGAATGGAACTTGGTGACCTGTGGAAGTTGCTTTAACCCTTTAACACATACAATTCATGTATGTACTACTGGTATGTTAAATTGTACATTCCCTTGCATAACTACTAATATAAGTACATAACATGTTTTTCTTTTTTCCCTAGTTACACAGTTCAGTCTGGGGAATTTAGGCTTACACATGTATGTAGCTGTAAATGAACCAAGTTCCTCTATGCAATTGGTTCTTTACAATGTCTTTTATTACCCATCCAATTACATATAGAATGGAAGAAAGAAGAGATTTGTTTGTTTTTTTAAAAAAAAGAAGGAAAAACGTACCTTTCCCCTTTCAGCGCTGTCACTTCCTCCCTGGATTTTGTGTAAGACTCTTTTAAAGCCTGTACATGGCCAAACAATAGTAATAATTAAAACTTAATCAGAAAGTCTCCTGTAAATCTCCTGTAAAAAGTACACGGAACCTACTTTAATTTCCTCCAGTGAGTTTGTACTTTTCTCTTCTACTTCATTTCTTGCCTTGGAAAATTCAGCAACACGCTTTTCAAGGTTTTTGCAGTTTTCAAGCAGTTCTTGAATCTGCTTTTCTTTTGAGAGTAAATCATCCTCCTTTTTCTTGGTTTCTTGCTTAAATGTTTCTGATTGAATCTGGAGTTTTTCCTTCCAGTCACTTAGTTCATTAGATTTTGAACTGAAAGAGATGAAAATAGTTTCTTTAGTTTCTTTAATGTGTTAAAAACATGTACAGCAGAGACCCAGATGGAGTGGTCTGGGCTAAAGAGCCATGTCACTGTGTTGACAGTTGTATTCTGCACATACTGCAAACAGAGGAATACCTCTGAAGGTATTCCATTTGTTCCGGAAAATTTTCCAGTGGGAAGTACCATTCCATTTCAATTGATTTTTTACTAGTCAGAACAACTGGTTTCTCCGCAAAAATGGATACTTTGATTTTTCCAGATCTGGAAAAAGTGTGGAAAATAAAGATAAAGTCTGGGAAAACTGGAAAAAGTCTGGATTTTTTTTCAAACTGCAACAAGTGCTTATTTCTAAGTGTAAACTTTGTCAGCTACATTGTTGTACATGTAGCTGAGCTTTATTTAAATTTTATCTTAGCCAAAATGCAGAATCTCCAAAACTCTCCCCCATCCTACCCCCTGATGTTATAATTTCATGTCCAAATTGCATCACAGAACTTTACTGTGCATTTGCTGTGCACTGTGTTTACGTTTTGGTTCCAGGGTTCTAGGAGTGTGAATTGACTCAAAACCCTGAGTCTGGAAAAAGAAAATAATGGTTTGGAAAAAGCATGGAAACAATTAAGTCAAGATTTAATGTTGGATACAAAAAACTGTATGAACCCTGTGCATAAATTTAAGTACACCTGTCCTGTTTGCATTCTAAACGATCAGAGAAATACAAACCACTAAAGAGGCAGTTGTATTTATAAAGAAATCCAGATCACACATTGACTTACTTTATTATCTCCTTGCATTGCACTATTTCATTGTTGTACAAATTGTTCTGTTCCTTTGTTTTTGTCAGTTCCTTCTCTTGGTCTCTAACTTTGCCTTCCAACTGAGTACATTTCAGTTTTAGGTCCTGAACCAATACATCAACTTTACCAATAGCTTCATGCTGGAGTCTCTTTTCATTCTCAGACTAGAAGGACAAAATTAAAAAACATTATTATAATTCAATAATTAATACAATGTAGTCAAAGTTAATTTGGTGGTCTGAGACTCTGCGCTCAGCAGCAGATCTATGGGAAGGGCACACCCCTGTTCCAGAAGGTCAAAAAGTTACAGTCAACTCCCACTATAACACACACTTTCGGGACCATGATTTCGTGTCCATAAAAGAGAAGGTCTGTTGTAGCGAGATTAATTTTCAGTAATTTTTATTCGCCGGGACTTAATCTCTTGTCCGTAAATTATAATGGGGTGTCCGTTATAGTGAGGTGTCCTCAAGGCGAGAGTTGACTGTATTTGGACTAGCCTGAATTTCAGACATCCCTCTGCGGTCGCCTACTTCCCAGAAGGGACGTCTGAACACATCTGGCCCTAATGCCGTGCGGTGACGTCACTACCCGAAAACCGGGTAGTGATTTGATTGGTTGATTTAAAAACTATTTGCATAATTATGTGCATTTATGACTGAATTTTAACGCGCGAGGATTGTAATTTGAAAACGTTTGCAAAGAGTTCGAAAGAGTTCACCTTCCCAGAAATGAATTTATTAGTCATTTACCTTGAATTTATTACTTTATTAGTTTACCTATGGATGAAGAATAGACGTAAGTAATGGAAACCGGTAGGTTTTAAGTTGGCGGCATTCGTCGCTTCGACATGCAGTGTTTTGCCAAATTTATAAGTATTCTTGTTTTGTCAACAAAGCCGCTCAACGCTTATGTCCTGCAGCCTCGATGAGCCAGTGATTTCTGAACTCAGTGCCCACGGTAAAGTAGGATATTTTTGTATTGAATTCCGTTTCTTGATGCCTCTGTAACCGTCTAAATTGATTCATTTAAGTACTCAGTGTGTTGTATTTGTCCGCTGCGTAACATATTATAAATATTTTGATCACAAGATAAAGCAAATCATTCAGATTAAGTTGGTTCCGTAAAAGAATATAGTTAATAAGAATATAGTTATAAGTTCACTATTAAAACAATTTTATACCCTGTAATCCTTTATTGAAGCGATTTTTCTTTCACAATTTCATGGCCTCGACAGAAACTTTTCCGCATGAATTAAAACCAAAGTGTAGTGACGTCACTGGATGGCATTAGGGCCAGATGTGTTCAGACGTCCCTTCTGTGAAGTAGGCGACCACAGAGGGATGTCTGAAATTCAGGCTATATTTGGACCTGCTTTTGAGCAAGAAAAGACCAACCCCAAGCCCAGAGATTCCTGGCATGACATAAATTATTAGCAGATTGCAGACTAGTCAGACTGCAGGCTTAGTTTATATATCGAGTTACCATTTCATACCATTATCAAAAGCTAACTGTAAACAGGCTAACTGGAGTGAAAGTCTGCAAGTCTGTAGTCTGCAAATGCCAGTCACCCTAAGATTCCTGCCTTATCACGATATCCCTGGCACTGATCAGTTAAGGCGACAAGGCGGGAAAACAGGGAGTGCTGGGGTTGATGGTTAGGGAGCACGCTGCTTTCCCGTCTGCATCTGGCCCACATGACAACACCAAGCAAACCGTGCACAACCAAGAAGGATGCCTGGGGACAAGGCAGCTAAGATTCCCCTTTTATGCAAGACAAGGCTATTTTTAAATTTAACTACTAACATAATTTATATGACTTGTAATATTATGCTGTAACATCACTCTCCTGCTTACCTCACTTAAGCTTTCCTCCAGGACCCTTTTCTCTTGAGCAAACTTCTCACACGAAAGAGCTACATTATTGACAACCTTTCTATGTTGCTCTGCAATATTTTGGTAATTTTCTTGAACTTTAACTTTAATGTCATTAAGTGCTGTTCTCTGTGTCTGTAATGTTTGTTGAAAAGCTGAAACTGATGTCACAAGATTTGTAAATTTCAACTGTGCTTTTGTGACTTCTTCCTCCTTGCTTTGAAGTTTCTTTTCTAGATCACTTGTCTGTTGTTTAAAGTTTTCAATCTGCTCTTGTTTTAATGTTAAATCTTGTACCAATATCTTTGTCCTGCAAATACAATGTTATTTTCATTATTGCAGTTTTCAGTGATATGCCAACTCTGAAATTCAATCTTTTTAATAATGGCTTACGCTTTTTGCTGCCGTCAATCATCTAAGCGAAACAGAAGTTCACTTCAACAGGGTCAAAATGTCACATCTGACAGTTGCGATTGGAAGATTTCAATCCATTTTGTTTGTTTCTGTTTTAAATGGTTTGTTGGCTGGCACCATAATTATTATGATTGACGGCAGCGAAAAATGTTAGTTTGATTTTGAATTTCAGAGTTTGCATTTCACTGAAAACCGCAATAATTTTATTTCATCTACATCACATAACAAGAAACATGACAGATGTACAGAACTGTATATTGTAACTGTCTGGCTGTCATTATTGATAGTAACCATGTAAAAAAAAAAAAGAAAACAGAATTCTGAATCTAGGAACTAAGCCCACCTCAAATGGGCTCAACTTCTCAAAACAATTGTTTGACAAGCATTACATTATCAGTTGAGTATGCAAAATCGAGCTTCGAAATAGGTTCAGCTGCCTGGCAGATGATGAGGCTAACAACAGTGATGACCAGGCTCAAGTCCAAGATCTGGAAGATGACTGGAACAAGATCAAGGAAACGTACCAAAAGACAGCTCAAAAGGTTCTGGGGTTTCGGTCAAGGTCAAACAAACAATGGATTAGTGCTGAGAGTTGGAAGGAAATAGATAACAGGAGAGAGCTGAAAAGGTAAATAGATTCCACCAGGTCAGAAAGGGCTAGGCAACAGCTTAGAAACGCATATTCAGCCAAAGACAGGGAGGTGAAGAAACAACTAAAGAAAGACAAGAATGACTGGGCAGAGAAGGTCGCCGAGGAAGCACAGAAAGCTGCGGAGCAGGGCAACCTCAAAACAGTTTATGATGCTACCAGAAAACTGTCAACCAAGAAGGGCAAGAACATAGACATGATAAAGAGCAAAGATGGAGTGCTGCTGACAAAACAAGATGAAATTCAAAAACGATGGAAGGAGCATTTCCTTGAAGTTTTGAATCGTAGAGCACCTGAAGATACAGGAGAGTTTGATGAGGAGGATGAATCTGAATCGGAAGTTGATGTCGATGCACCAACAAAGGCAGAAATTTCCGCTGCTCTTAAAGAGATGAAGAACGGAACGGCTGGGGGAGTTGATAGTCTGACCATTGAGATCCTAAAAGCGGACTTAGAGACTTCCATGGATGTCTTGTATTACTTCCTGCATAAGGTGTGGACGCAAGAGCAAATACTGAAGGACTGGCAGCGAGGATTGATAGTGAAACTTCCAAATGCTTCTGAATGCAACAACTGGAGGGGCGTAACGCTTATGGTGGTTGCAGCAAAAGTAATGGGCAGAATCATAATCACACGAATAAGGGATGGAATTGATAATAGACTGCGGCAAGAACAGGCAGGTTTCAGAAAGGGCCGCGGTACAACGGAGCAAATCTTTATATTGCGCAATATCATTGAACAGTGTATTGAATGGAATGCCAACCTCTATGTGTGCTTCGTTGACTTCGAGAAAGCATTTGATTCTGTAGATCGTGCTGTACTGTGGAGGATTATGAGAAGCTACAGCATTCCTGAGAAGATTGTGAAGATGGTGAAAGTGATGTACAGCGAAAGTGAGTGCGCGGTAACGGATGGGTCAGGTGTGTATGATTGGTTTGAGATCAAGACCGGTGTTAAACAGGGTTGCTGTATGTCTGGGTTTCTTTTCCTGCTTGTTGTGGACTGGGTTATGAGGAAGACCACCAAACATGGGAACACAGGCATCAGATGGAAGTTCAACAACTTCCTAGAAGATCTTGATTTTGCCGACGACCTAGCCCTGATCTCAAGCAGTGGAAGGCATATCCAGGCTAAAGTCAGCAACCTGGAGCGATATGAAAAAATGACAGGCCTCAGAATCAATGCAGCAAAGACCATGATGATGAGCTGGAACAACCCCGCAAGCAGAAAGGTCCAGGTCGATGGAAAAGAGCTAGAAGAGGTGTCAAAATTTGTGTATCTAGGAGGAACAGTGACCCAGGAAGGGGGTTCGGATGAAGACATCAAAAGCAGACTTGGAAAAGCCAGAGCAGCATTCAGCAAGCTTAGAAACATATGGAAGAGCAGCTAGCTGAAACTAACAACTGAGCTGAAGATATTTAAGTCCAATGTTGTATCTGTCCTGTTATACGGATGTGAAACTTGGCGTATGACTAAACGAGATGCGACCAAGCTGGACGTATTTCTGCATAAAAGTCTGAGAAGGATTATGAAGATCTATTGGCCTATGAAAATATCAAACGAGGAAATTCGAAACCGGGCTAACATCAGCACCATCAGCGAGCAAATCTTCCGGCGGCGCTGGAAGTTCATTGGCCACATCCTCAGAATGGATCCAAGCAAACATCCCAAGACGGCATTAACATGGGCCCCAAAGGGAAGGCGAAGGCGTGGCAGACCGAGGGAGACTTGGCGAAGAACTGCAGAAAGAGAAAGAGCGGCTTTGGGTTTTGGCTCGTGGAACCAGGCAGCGGTGGTTGCCCACGACCGTGCAGCATGGCGGAGAAGAATGTCCGGCCCTATGCCCACTTAGGGCTATGGCCATAAGCTGAAGCTGAATCTGAGTATGCAACAAGGGAAGTTTTGCATCCAAGTTTTATCGTTGAAACTCTGCTATTGTCAGGGGCGAAAGAGCTAGTTTCCATTGGAAGCATCTCGTGGTATTGATGTCAGCAGTTTGTCGCACTTTTCAATGATTCAACCTTTGCGGGAACGGGACTGCTGACATCAATAGCACAAGATGTTTCCAATGGAAACTAGTTCTGTAGCCCCTGACAACAGCAGGGTTTTAATGGTAAAACTTGGGTACAGAACTTTCCTCGTTGCATACTCAACAGATAAGTGTAGTAAGAATGTGGACTTTGGCCTGGTTCAATTTCTAGCAGTGAGCTGAGTGCTCATTTTCCATTGTCAGCCAATAAGATTTGAGCAGCAGTCAATTAATCGGACCATGCCAGGCAAGAGTCCACAACTTTGTTGCTTACCAAAAGGAAATCAAAATCACCCAACCTCAAATCAATAAGCACCACGCCATGTAAGTAGGAAAAGTTAATAACAATGAAGCCCCGGTATTTCCTTAACCCTTTCACCACCCGTGGCCCCTTTAGCGGCCAAAAATTAAAAGTGTGTGTAACACCCGTGGCCCCTTTAGCGGCCAAAAAAAACAGCTCGAAACGACCTCTTCTGTTTTGGGAAAAACTGGGCACTACTTTCCATATTTGGAAAACTAATTTATGCAAGTGAAAGCACATGCTTTGAAAACAAAATGGCCGCCTGTTTCCACAAACTGAAGGATGAAGAAAGCATTGTAAAACGAAGAAGAAAACTTACCACGCGTTTTTTTTCGCCATTTTCAGCAACAACCGAAAGTGAAGACAATATTCAAGAGCAAATTTAACCGTGAATTTCAAGAGTTAAAGCCAAATATCTTCAAAATTGTTCGATCGATAACTAGTGAAGATGTGTAAGACATTTCAAGCGAACTGTAGACCGTACATGTAAACAACAAGAAATTCACCTGAATGTGACAGGGATGCTCTCAAACGATCTTTACATAATGCGGTAAGAGTTGTGCAGCATTTTCACTGTTTTTTGTAAATGTTTTGAATGAAATAAATATAACTGTTTTAATCTATGTATTTGTTGGCTGTGAAATTATCTTTGCAGTGATGTATTTTTTAGTTAGATACGATGTTTGTAGTACGCGCTAGCTTCGTTTGAAAAATTTGTGCGCCATTCCTTCCTGAGAAATCGCCATTTTCTAAATGGCCGGTGTTAGGGGCACTTTTCTGTCGAAAACGTGCGGTGGTGAAAGGGTTAAGTTTTGTTATGATTGGTTGTTTTGTTGCAAAATAAACTTACTACTTACTAAGTGTATACCTGCCAACTCTCACGCCTTAGGCGTGAGTCTCACGCCCGCGAGTTGAAAATTTCAACCTCACGCCAACTCATGCTTACGAACCAATTTCTCACGCCTAGTCGAAAAAATTGAGTTTTGACAACCATAAACGATACACTTTTAAAAAATTTGTAAACTCAAAGCAATGCGAGAAACGAAAACTCCATGTAAAATGAGTAAATGTCGATACTTTCCCCGAAATCTCGGAGTTTTGACAAGAAAAGCATTGGGAAGGAGGTCGTATTCAGCAAAACACGTCCACGCTCTGGGATCGGGATATGTTTGGAACGTCTTCGGAAAACTTCGGACGTCTTCGGAATGCTTCGGACGTTTTCGGAAATCCTGGCACTTTCGGGATAAAAATCTCACACCTTTGACCCAGAAAAAGTTGGCAGGTATATAAGCGCCCAGCCTCAAATTAACCCCCACTTCGAATAAGCGCCCACTCTCGAGGTCCAAAAAATTGATAAACACTCAGGGCACTTAATCGAATAAATACAGTATAATATTAAGTGTGTCACTTCTGAAGAAACAATCATTTTACTACCTTTCTTCACTTGCTTGCAATGCCCTAGATAGCTTGTCGCTCTCCTCCTCCATGCTAGCCACCTTAATTTTTAGTTTCTCTTCTCGCTCAACGCTTCCAATGTAATATTCCATTTTTCTCTCAGCTTCTTTAACCCGTTCCTCCAAGGCTTTCATTTCACTGTGGATGAGGTAACTAACACCACAAAACTGACAGACGGTGTCATCTTTCGGCATTGTCTGGATTTCCTGGGGGAGGGGATGCTCGGGAACGAATCGCTCCATCTCTTCTGCAGCTGAGTTTCAACTAGCAGGTCATGTTTGATTTGTTGAAAATTAAACATAAAAAATATGACTTTTCATACATTAAGAATATTAAACAATTCATAAAGAAGAAAATCCAATAAGCTTACTTGATTGTAAACATCAAAACGATTGCTAGTATGATCAAGATTTTAGAACATGCAAGTAAAGTTACCCGAATTCGACGTCCCGTTCAGTTGATTGCTTCAGTTCAGACTTTGTAAAGTGAGAATGCTATCTATAAATTACATGATCGCCAATAATTAAAAATGTACTGCTCCAAGCAACTGAACAAAAACGTTCGCCACTTTCAAAACATGGCGTTCCAAAGCGTTTAGTTTCTAAGGAGTCAGCGGTATTGTGTCAGCGGAAACATCACATAGAGCTTATTACGTCAAGACGATTGGTACTAAAGAATCCCACCTACTTCCAATATGGCGTAGCTGTGTATGTATTGTAAAAGTTTTTTTCGCTATGTCGCCTTGTTATGGACGATAATCACCAAGAAAGTATGATGGGTCCCGAGGATAACTTTCCAAAAATCGACAGGGCACGAAGTCGATATCCATACTGCATTGTGTGGACGCCAATTCCAGTATTAACGTGAGTATTTCAGTAAGTTTAACATTTTCCGGCTGCCATACATGTACGTGGTCAGCTGGCGACCTCTCCTAAATTTCTCCATAATGTCCGTTTTTCTATAATATGATTGGGCTTATTGTTTCCAAAAAGGTTTGTTTCGTGCCCCCATTTTTTTTTTTTTAGTTTCCTATAAGCATGCATCTCCCAAAAATTTGTGTTTAGTCAGACTACGACCAAGAAATATTCGAAACCATTCTGCATGTTTGCACCTTTGGTCTAAGTAAAGATTTTGATTAAAAGTAACTTTTCTAAAACTTGTAACATGAGCTTTGAAAGATATAGTAAGGATTTTAGGCTAAAGCTTTTAATGATTGCCTCTGCACAAATACAGTTGGCCCAAATGGTAAACCATAATGTCAGAGGAATTTCACTGCATGGACATTTAAATGTCACCTTTTTGTGTTCCATTCTCATCCCCAGAGCCACTAGCTCCTCCTGAGTGGCGGGGCTGTTAATGAGGAAAAGGTGGCCCTAGGCTGGTATTTGTATGAATAGATTTTATCAAAGGGAATTTAAAATCCAGTCAATCAAATCAACCACTTTCAAATCCCATAGCCCTAATCAGGAAAACCCTATTCCATTCACTTTAAACACACTAATTTTCATACGTGATTTACACAACTACTGGTAGTTTTGCCTACTGAAGACTGTGTCAGACCCTTTGTTTGAAGGAGAATTTTAAACTGCTGATTTGATTATTATTGGCTAGATGTTAAATTCCCCTTATTAAAATCTAGTCAAATCTAGCCCATCAAACCATCAAAATAATATGTTTGTGCAAAAGTTACGCCCGCCAGCAAAATTTAAGGGGGAAAGCAGTTCTGGGGATGGGAATGTGTCCTTGTTCCTAGGATTTCTCTTATTTCCACCCCCAGAGTAGAGAAGAGAGTCCCTGGAATTGAGGTTGATGTAAATTTTATTAGGGCTATCTTTATGTTGGCTTTCTTCAAGTCATCTTCACTTAACCCTAGGTTTTTTCCCAATTTTGAAAAAAGCATTTACCCTGCAATGCTGAACCTTTCGGTAGCTGTTCATTCATCTTTTGCGGAAATTTTGATATGTCAACCATGTGTCCATGGTATATGACGTTGCCATGGCAATGTCATAAATACAAGCAGGTCTTGCCAAAAATCGTCATTTTTAACATTTTTCTTGATTTTTTCCAGTTTTTTAAAACAGAAGTGAAGGATTTGTGTATTTTTACATTCCATAAGCATTCTAGCTTGATTTTGCATCAATTTTCGTTATTTTGTGACTTTCTAAGAAAAATATAATTAATGTTGAAATCCAAGATGGCGGATCCAAGATGGCGGCTCTTATGACGTCACGTGACGTCATATTTATGTCATCTTGTAGAGTAAGCTAAGGGCTTTCTTCTCAGAGCAAAATAATTTCGCTACGCCTTAATATAACGAAAACTCCAAGGAGGGGTTCCATCCACCCCCCCCCCCCCTTGTACGATGATGGGGGTATGAGTTTGCTTGTACGTCCGAGTGTTAACATAACAAAATTCCCTTTCTTAAACATTCTTAAACATTGGCCCTCTTGTTTTACTTTCTTTTCTTTCAGATGGCTTTTTCCTTTCATTGGTCACATGGGAATTGCCATGTCATCAGGAGTGATCAGAGACTTTGCTGGTCCATACTATGTTTCGGTAAGCTCCCTGGAGCTCTACTACAGTGTACTGTATGTGCACAGCATACATGTAAACAGCCCTTTGTGATCTACCTTTAGGTTTTGTTACAGCTGTTGAATCCTGATGACTTGAACCTTCAAGGGAAATGGAAAAATGTTTGAGATATCGGGAGTTTGAGTAATGGAGGGTAAAATTAATAAGAAAATGACGTGAAGGGAAAATGAAAAAGGTTCGAGTTAGCCGGAAGTTCGAGTTACTGAGGGTTCGAGTTATCGAGATTCAACTGTACTTATCTGCGCAGGACTTAAATTTTTGCAATTTTAAAAAATTCGCAAAAATAAAGACCCACAAAAAGTTATTTTTTTAGCTTTTTTTGTGGAATTGTGAAATTTAAGTCCCACAAAATATGCCCATTCCATTTTCCGCAAAATTAAGTTCACACAAAAATAAGTAACTTTGTTACAACAACTAAAGATCTACAAAATCCCCAATCTCTTGTGAAAAGATCAGTCTGTGGTTCTTAAATTTCAGTTCAAGGTCCTCCTGGTTCCCTAAAGCCAACATAATTTCACTACTGGCAGTTAAAGTCACCAAAAGGCCTTAGTGGTGGGACTGGAGAGAGACTGACCTGGAAGAGTTATAACCTAAACACTTCTAATTTATTTTTGCTGATTTTCATGGTAACACAAAATTAATTAATTATAGTACAGGGTATTTAAATGGTCCATCTACACTATTATTTTCTCTTTATGAAGGAAGATGATATGGCCTTTGGAAGACCCACAAAGTAAGTTGCAATTTTATTGAATTTTTTTTAGAAGCTTTATTTGTTCTTAGTTTGCAACCTACTGGTAACTATTGTAAGTGAGTTGTTTAATCTATATAGTACTTTTTTTAAATTTGCTTCTGTCTGTCTTCCCTCCCTTTCTCCCTCTCCTTCCTACCTCCCTCACTCACTTCCTCCCTCTGTCCGTCCCTCCCTCTCTCCAGGCTTTTAGCCAGGATTTAAAAAGTGGAAGTCCAAAATTTAAGGTCTGACTTTGTCCCCATAAGAGGGCCTGAAGAGCATGCAAGGTGTTTTTTCTGCAGTTATGAGTGCAAAGGTATCTAAAGATTTGCAAAGTTCCTTAAAAAACCTCTGTATAAGTTTTTCATATTAATTTCCACTGAAAAGTGGCCGTCCATAGGACTCCTGGACTCCCACCTGGCTAAAAGCCTGCCTCCCTCCCACCTTCTCCCCTCCTCCCTCCTTCCCAACTCCCTTGCTCCCTTCTTCCACGCTTAGTCTTCTCAATTTCAAATTTGGTTTTTAAACCATATGATCAATGTCCCTGGATAAGTTACACTGTACATGTATGTATATTTTATAAAAGAATGCCATCAAACCCTGCGAATAGGCTTGCAATGTGTGCAGAGAGCTGGATTATTATTGTTTCGTGTGACAATGTGGTCCTCAAGTTGAATTAAGATGTAATGGATTTTGGATGAGAAATTCCTTTTACTACAGTCGACTCCCGATAACTCGAACCCTCGCTAACTCGAACCTTGCGCTAACTCGAACCAAAATCGTTTTCTCTTGGATTTCCGCCATACATTTACTGTAATTTTACCCTCGGTAACTCGAACCCTCGATAACTCGAATCTCCCGCTAACTCGAACCAATTTTTGTTTCCCTTCAGGTCATTTTCCATATAATTTTACCCTCGATACCTCTAACCATACCTGTGAATACCTGAAAAGTCAAAACAAACAGTGTACTGTAGTCCAAAACGTTGAATTATTTTTGAAAAATAAACGTGCACAAGTCAGAGCCGTCCCCGGAACGCCCCTCAAAACACGAAATGTGCTACGTCATTGAGGTGCTACAGACGTTCAGTTTGTTTGTGGAGGTTAAAACCGATTCTTTTGAAACTTACCTTAGAAAACTTTAAAGGATTATCATCAGGACGAATTAACTGACTATTTCTCGAAAATGTAAATCGCATAAACTCTGCAGCAGTAGCCTATAGTGTTGCCCTCTTTGAAACCTGTAACGTTTTGCTTCTCTATACTCTATTAAATTTATGAATGTGTGTCCAGCAGTAGCAATGAAATATATATATATGATAAATGCAAATGCGGCCTTACACTACTGAAGACCTGCTGGACACACATTCATTTATTTATTTCACACATACTTGGGCCGAGTATCATGTCCACCATAAAGGGATTACCCATATACGACCGCTCTCATGTGGCTTTGATAGCTCAGTGGTAGAGCATTGCACTGGCAACGCAAAGGTCGTGGGTTCGACTCCCGCTCAGAGCCTGAAAATTTTTTTTCAGGTCTTCAGTAGTGTTAGGCCGCATTTGCATTTATCAGATATCTATTAAATTTGTTTAAAATGTACATTGTATGAATAGAAAATCAGTAAAAACCGCTTTTTCCCTCATTTCCGGTCATTTGTTTTCAACTCTCAATAACTCGAACTCCCGATAACTCGAACCATTTTCAATTTCCCTTGAAGGTTCGAGTTATCGGGAGTCGACTGAAGCTGCAGTCATCATGACAAATAATGCAATCACATTTTAGATTCTGGCGTTTAAATCCAGCAAAAGCTTCAAGTTTACAAAACAGCTGGGATGTGGCCATCTCCTCTGCCTCAGAGGAATACAAGCACAGAATGGTGAGTCAGTGTTAATAATTATTATAAATTTAACAATTTACTGTACAAAGACATCCAGAAAGAATGATTTTTGCCAGCTACCTTTGTATGAAAACCTTTTTCAGCTGGAGAAAATAAAGTGGGGAAAAGGAAGGGAAGAGACAAGTTTAAAAAAGAGTTAACCGAGTTTGGGACACTTAAAGAGGCAGTATCATGAGAATCGCTTCAAAAAGTCAAAGTCAAAAGAAAAAGTTTAATATTAATGGAAACTTTAAAAAAATATTTTTATGAGTTATATAGGGCTGGCATGAGATTTCAAACAAAAATTGCAAACGTCTGGCAAACGTTTTCAAACTCTGTCCATGTGCCATGGATAAATCGTTAAAAACTAAATACATTTTGCTCTCCTTTGAAATATTCATGTAATATCTTCACCTTGGTGTTCTCTGTGCAACTTGTAAATGTGTGAAGCTGTTGAGGCTTAATTTTAACTTCGTTATGGCGAAAATGCATCAAAATCACCATGATAGTGCCCCTTTAAAAAGCTCTTATTCGTAAATACTTGCTTTGTGGGTCCAAAATTTGGTTTTTGCAGTTATCGTTTTAGCAATGAAAAAATTAAAATTTAAGATATTTAATCTACCTAGTTGTCATGGATTTGATTTTTGGCTGAGAATAGACTGGATGCCAGTTAAGCTCAGAGCACAGATGGTAGGCATGACAACCAAACTCCTACCAACCTGTGCCTCCCTACCCAGAGGTGGGCACCAGGATTTTGCACCTGGGCAAAGTATCAACAAGCTCTTACCCTGTTTGGTAAATTGAAGTCGGTCCAGATGTTGAAAACAGCTGGGCAAATTAAAGTCATGTGCACAGCAGGTCAATTTGCCCTGTGCAATTAATTGCATAAGTAAATAAAACATAGGCACGCTAAGCGTGTAGGAGTTATTTTTTAAATTTATGGGGTGGCTTGGGGTGAAACTGGGTGATTGTCCTGTTGGGATGGTTTATGCCATGGGTTGAGCTATTTGTTAAGCGCCCCACGGAGTCACTTTTTTGCACAAAGTTTGCTTGCAAACAAAATAATTTTCACATGCATTTTGATACATCAGAACTGTTTTATTTAATACGGAAATTTTCATCATTTGATTAAAAAACAAAACTAATTCAATACCCGATTCCCTCTATAGCGCGCGCCTGCAGGGAATCACGGTAGTTGTATTCATCAAATCTTGCGCGAGACTTAGCAACATGCATCGTTGCTAAGTCTCGCGCATGAATTCATGAATACAACTACCGTGATTCCCTGCAGGCGCGCGCTATAGAGGGAATCGGCTATTGTCAAAATGTCACAAAATGGCACGTTCTTATTCTGTTTAAAGCGGCTATTTTGTTGCTAGCTTTGTAGCAACCGTAACGGGTTACTTTTGTTTGTTACGGAATACTTTTGGCTTTTTGCCAAACACTGTAACATGATAACGTTGTTTTTCTCACTTTTGTAACATGATACCTTTGTTTTTTCAAAACGAACGTAACACAATACCCTTGTTTTTCTCGAAAAAGCCACGTCTCCATATAGACATTGAACGAAAAGTACTATAATAAACGAAGTAATAAACGAATCAACTAAAAAACCCACTCTCTTCGGAAAAGTTCTTTAAAGCGCAGTACACCTGGAGTATTTGTTTCCTGTCAAAACTGTTCAACAAAGATTTTCGTTCATTTACAACGTAAATTCTATTCAACAAACAAGAACTAATTGAGTTATCAAGTTGTCACGAAATGGCACGCTCTTATTCTCAGGGTCGTAACCAGGTATATTTTTTAATCGCTGATCCCAAATTTTAGCTCTAAATTTTGATTCCTGATCCCCAAAATGTGGCAACATTTGATCCCTGATTCCAGTTTGATTCCATGTGATAGGCCGATCTGGATCCCATGACTCGTGACCCGGGATCCCGGGTCCATGATCCCGATCCCGAGGCTGTGATCCCGATCCCAAGGCTGTGATCCCTGATCCCATATACCTGGTTACGACCCTGTTATTCTGTTTTTGCTATCGATCGTTGTTGCTTTTAACAGTTAAGTTACTTGTACCGATTCATTAAATGTTTGAACGGAATGTTTTACAGTTGATTTCAGTTTACTTTGGCCGGCCGCTTTGCGAAGTTTGTTGGGAAATTTAAAACTTTGTTATGAAGTTGCCAATTACGGTGCGAGTTTGCGAATCAAATTGCAAACATCGATACAAATGTCCCGACTTCGGCCCGACTGAACTTTCCAAGTTTGGTAGTTGAGGAGAAACAAGACATTTTGCTCGAAAGTCATGGCAATTTCTGAACTCGAAGATTTTAGAACTTGTCAAGGAAAGTAGCTTGAAGTGAAAGACAACGTTTCGCATCAGCGATCACGCAAGTGATTGGCCTATAAATAAATTTCATACATGTAGAAATTTGGTCAAATTTTAACTTTTTTTGTATGAAAACACATATTTATAGCACAACTAAAGTAAAGCGCGCGTTCTGATTGGTTAATTTAGCGTCTACTATTTGCCCATGGGTGCACACTGACGTATGCTTCAACCTGAGCGCGCGCGCTGATCTGTTGCGACATGGCACAAGAAAGTGCCACTACTTCACGCGTTTTTACTTGATTTCTCAATTTTCCTGTGAATTTGAAAAGCTAAACATAAGAAAAACCATTTCTCCATAATGCTGAAAAACTTTGAGGTATAATGCAAGTTTGAAATAATTCAAAACTTTGTTTTATTTTTTTCGCTTAGGTTTTCGTCAGCGTTTACGCGAGCACTACACGCAATTTTTCAAATTAGCGCGCGCACTTTTACCTCAAAGAAACTTTAAAAAATCTCTTAAAAGTTGTGCTATAAAACAAATGGTAAACGTCACAGCGTGCACTATTGAGTTACAGATGCACTTGGGAGGTTTGCTAAGCACTCAAGAAGCTAGAGTCGCCCTCGGCTATCGCCTCGGGCGACTCTTACGCATCTTTCGTGCTTAGCAACCTCCCGCGTGCATCTGTAACTCAATAGTGCACGCTGTGACGTTTACCATTTGTTAATTAACGATTTCTGTGAGGCATAATCTTCACTGTCTTCAATTTCAAGTCTTATGCGTTTGTAAACCGGATGAAACTGGATGGTTTACTCATATGTAAAATTGATTTTAATCGAAGCCGACGCGACGCGACAGGGAAGACTTATTTGTTCGAGACAACATGTTTACGGCTCGCCGAACATTTTTTAACGTCGCTGAACGTTTTTTATTTTTATGACATTTGTGTCCAACAGTTTAGCGTAGCAAAGCCCTTTTTGATAACATAACTACAGAAGGATTTAATAAATTCGGGTCGAAGTTGGGAACTTTGTATCGAAGCTCACAATTTGATTCGCAAATCCATGATAATTCACAACTCACCAATTAATCTTTCAACGAAAACGAACTGCGACACGCTGCGACACATAATTTCGTCAGACTACTTCGCCTTTATAAACTGCAATTTGATTGGTTCTGATAGTACCTGAAATCTGATTGGTGTGACAAACAAACATACTTCACTGACCCACTGACCCACTGACTGAGTCACGGAACATCGCGCCGACTAAAGAGGGTATTTTGAAAAAATAACTCAATAAATTAATAAATTAATTAATTAAGTCTGATTGATTAATGGCTTTTTGTTTACCTTGTCGTAGCATAACCTTTGTTGTGACAACTGCCACTCCCATGTCGCCATGGCGCTGAACATGATGCAATATGACAGGTCGTCCTCATGGAACATGATCAAGCTGGCTTTCTACATGTTTATTCGTGGGAAATTTGTAAGGTACGTGACTCCTCTCAACTCTATGCTTAGTATGTTCCAAGTGATTGGTTAGCTGGGAGGGGTGCGCAGAGTGGCAGGTTAAAAGAAAGAAAAAGAAAAAAAGAGATAAGGGTTAGTCAGAGAGAAGTGACAAAATTAAACACCCCAATTAAACCACTTACCTTTTTTGCTCACTGTTCTTCACAATAATCCCCTTTTTTGTGCTGCTCCCCAACTAACCGAATTGATTTCCTGGAACACGCTAATACAAGCTAGATAAATTCTCCATATTGGTCTTTATACCTTTCTTTTACTATTAGTTCTCAGAATTTAGATTTTCATTGCTGAAATTCCCCTTCTTACTATTACCTGATGTTTTTCCATGTTCCCATAACCTGTTTTATTTTTATTTTTTATTGCAGTTTGGGTGCATTCTTGAAAACGTGGCTTCCTTTTACTGTGGTTGCTATTGGAATCCTACTTCTTGTCATTTTGCTGTGAACAATGAATTGTGTATAAATCATAATCTACTATGTACATATTATCAGCTGTTAGTGATCAGTTAGCCCTTTAAAGTCAAATGTCAACAAAAAAGCAAATACTGGTCTCCATACATTCCTTTTTCTTAGTAACTGGGATAGCTGGGATAAGAAAAAATAAAATGATTTACAGATTTAAAAAATAGTTATAGTTTTGAATGTCATGCTGTAGCTCGCGCTACAGATTTTGTAAGACCACAAGGAAACTGATTAACTAAGTCCAAGTGGTCATTGTACATTATGTATAGCGGGAGATAGGAAATGCTTGTACAGTTGTTTTAAATTTGTTTAGCCTGCGTAGTTATGAGTAGTTATGCGTCTGAGTTAGTTATGCGTCTGAGCAGTTATGTAGCGTGCGTATGGGAGAAACGCGAAAGGCGCGAGAGGGCCACGCGAGGAAAAAATTTTCCTCGCGCGGCCTTCTCGCTATCGCGCACTCTTTTAAACGCACTGAAAACTACACAGTCTTCAGTCTTCTAACTAGGAAATTAATTTATAGTAAGTGTATGTTTTCGCGGGTCTTTAATTTCTCGATTTTTTGAAAATCGCGAACATTAAGTCCCGCGAAAATAAGTAACAGTAGGGTAGTTGTGTGGTACACGAAAAAAAAAAAAAACTGTACTAAAGTAGAAGAAAAAGATTACTGTAAAAATGTGGCGTGGATAAACTAATAAAACTTACCGATCCTCAAGTCTGCAAGTGCCACTGAATCACGAGATTTAGTTTACAATTTCTAATGTTTATTCGTTATATAGTATAAACCTTTTAGTAGAAACTCAGCTGTGTTCTATTGGAAATCCGCGAATCTGATTGGTTCTCCCACTGTTTTCATTCGCCGATAGAAAATTTTAAGTGGTAAATTTTCCTTAAGAGTTTCTACTAAAACAATTAGACTATTCGCCCTCGTTTTCTATGAGCGATAGTCAACTCGGCTGCGCCTCGTTGACTATTTGCTCATAGAAAACTCGGGCTCGTAGTCTAATTGTTAATTAGCTTCGAATGGGGCGCTGAGCTGTTGCTTGGTCGGTGTCCTAGCGGATTCGGACCACATGGGTTGAAGCCCCCGGTCCAAATCCCAAAATGGACATTGACCAACTACTCCTCAACACTAGAACGTATCCCATTTTCCTTAGCATTTAGCGACCAAGGGTATTTCTACTGTCCCCTGAATGGGATGCTAGTCCATTGTAGGGTTACCCCTATTAGAGTAGAGCGTCTTTTCCAAGAACCACACAACGAC